>NW_027249992.1:32500-51854 GCF_030848795.1 Temnothorax nylanderi
TTTTTGAGGCAATATATATGTTCTCTCTGTAATTGGCGCTGTAATTTAAAGAGATATCATTTCTTTTTTGTAATTGTAATAGATCACTTGAAGCGCGACTCTTCTTTGATAAGGTAACATAATTTTGTGATGAGTATCACTTGGGTTATAATTTTTTGGAAATAAAGATACTACTGCTTAGATTTTTTCGAGATTTTTTGAGATACAAAGAGTACGTCTACCACTTGTTACTTAGGTTTTTTCGAAGTATAATACTACCACTTTCTTTTTTTTCGAGGTAACAACATATACACTACTATACGTGTACTTGGCGCCTTTCTTTACCTTTTTTTTAAGAAAGGTAATTTTGTACGGTAACAAAAAGACCCGAGCAACAAATTCTTTTATTTCCTCTTCCTCTGTGATTTCGGGGCTTCGTCTTTCGCCGGTCCCATGTTGCCGGCTACGACTTTGCCGTCACTGGAGACCTCAAAGCCCGTTACCACCAGGCTATCCATTATCTTTGGCTTGGCCTTTGACTTGGCCTTTGCCATTGTCTTTGCCTGATTGACCTCCGTCTTCTTAGTCTCCTCCGCAGAATGCGGTTGTCCCTTGTCCTCGGTCCTCTTGCCCTTTCCTTTCCCTTTACGGCAACCTCGACACGATGGACCTCTAATCCTGTGGTTGTGGGGCATCCCCTTACTTTCGCACACCGTGCAATTAACAGGGGCCCCACAATCCCGGGCCGAGTGTCCTACCTTTCCGCAACGGTAGCAGGCACCCGTTCTATCCGCTTCCACGCGGCACGTCGGCCGCGTGTGTCCCAGCTCTAGGCATTTGTAGCACTGGAGCGGTCTTTTCCAGCATCACGACTCGTGATGCTGTCCACCCCAGTACTACTTTGCCCTCCTTTGTTATCGCATTCGCGGCTGTAAGAGGGCATTTCGCCACGACTGTACTCAGTCCGTTGGCTACTCTTCTTATTGGCCCTACCGCAATGCTCGAGGGGTAGGTTCCGCCCTTGATTGCCAGGGCGTTCCTAACCTCCTCCTCCGATATCGACTCCTCAAAGCCGCTTACTCGTAGGTCGGCCGTCATAACTGGACGACCGACCCTCACTCCCTCCTTGTTAACAAGGGCCTCAGCCATTTTGGCTGCCAATGCGTCGGCCTTCTCTGAGTTGTCCTTGCCGGACAGCTCCAGGCTGAGTGCCCTTGTCGCCGTCCTTCTAACCCGTAGAGGTGCCGTAATGCCGCAATCCTCCATCTTGACCTTCCGCCTGACCTCTCCCATACACTCTGCATATTGATCAGGTGGACACGTCAGCGTAATCGCCGCAGTACGCGGCACCCTCCTCTTCTTTCCTTGTTGGGAAGAGGACGGGTTTCCGCCCTTGGGTTGTGACCGGAACAACGAATGGAATGATAAAATATCAAACGTTAGCCACTTACTACTTGGGCTGAATTTACGGTTGCCACTGTATTTTCAGGCATCAATACAGAAAGCCTAAGTATCTGCGTTGCCCCGTCCTTCCTTCTCAGCAAGATGGCTGTCGTTTCTACGTCGCGGACGTGTTCAAGGCCGTCAGCCACACCCTTGTTAAGCGAAGCGTAATTTACGGAATATCGGATAGGATGTTCACTGGGGGTCGCGAATCAATAATTGCTTGTTTATTATAAACAAATAACAATTTATTATTACTGGTTGTACAGCAATCTCTACTCGCGGACGTATTCGCTCGATCGCGTGGAATTACGTCGAGACTTCTCGAACCGCCGCTATTTTCGTATGCACGGATCTTAATATCAATATAAGCGCAATAGGATTTCCCGTATCACGCACTCACTGTCTCTATAATTGTATAAATCACGCTACTGACGCTAGCGGATAACGGGATAAGACTTCCGGATTCGATTATTAAGCGTAACCGCGTGAACGTGTTAACGCACCGAAAGCTCGCGAAAGACTGTCCTGGAGGAACGGGTCGAGTTCTCCCACCTTAGACTCACGCATGCGCTGAGTCTACATTTTAGGCGCGCAGCCATCGCACTGGCTGTTTGTACCTCGGGGTGTAGATGGTACGATTCCATCTGCACTTCGCGCACCGAGTCGTTGTTGGGACTCGGCACCTAATCGAGAGATGCTACATTAAAGTGCAACGGCGTGAATTGGCTTTCGCGCTCGCGTGAACCAACCACGTCGCTGCACGGCGAACTTCGCGCAAGCGAACGAAAAGTCACTCGATTTGCACCGAGTGACTCTCAACGTCACAACAGACGAATCCTATGAAACCAGGTAAGTATACAGGTAAATCTACCCATTTTTAATTCTCCTCTTTCTTTCAGATACCCGGGATCGCTATGGAATCGTCACATCTAATCACCGGTGTCGGTGTAATAAAGGTAAGTATTAAAGTAAGTATAACGCGACTTAAAACTATCGCATGTGTAATTATATAATAATATGTTCTTAAATCGACAGGGAATAATGTAATAGTATCAAAATCATAATAATGTAACGGCCTGACTTCAATATCGAACGCGGACTGGTTTGCCGGATCGGGAGTTCGATGAAAGGCCCAGAGACAATAATCAGTTTGTACTACACACGGGTTATTTATTTTACTTGACTCGGGAGTCGGTATTACACACACGATGTAGATCGCAACGCGGTATATGACAACGGCCGGGAGTGCATGTGCACTCGGCGTTCGACTCGGGATTCGGTACGACGCACAGTATAACGCAACGCGGTATGTTGCAACGCTCGCAGTGCATGTGCACTCGGTACGCGCGGGGATAAGACGGGACGCGGCTTTACAGATTATAACGAAACGCGGTATATTACAACGGTCGGGGTGCATATGCACGGACGGGATGCGGCTTTACAAAGTGTGGCGGAACGCGGTATATTACAACGGTCGGGGTGCATATGCAAGAACGGGACGCGGCTTCACAAAGCGTAGCGGAACGTGGTATATTACAACGGTCGGGGTGCATATGCAAGAACGGGACGCGGCTTTACAAAGCGTAGCGGAACGTGGTATATTACAACGGCCGGGTGTGCATGTGCACTCGGTGCTACGCGAAGTACGACGGGACGCGGTCTTACCGCTAATAATGAGACGCGGTATATTACGACGCTCGGCAGTGCAGGTGCACTCGGTGCTACGCGACGTAATCCGGAGCGCGATAGGAGTGTGGGGTCCCGGGGTCACGGCAGCGAGAACCCTCGCTACGAGGCTGAGCACGCTCGCCCTCGTCGGGCCGTGGCCGTCGGGCGTAGTGGGCTGGAGTTCGGGGACACTTGAGAACTCTCATTCGAGGCCCACACTCTGGACCTCGTTTGGCGTGTCGCCCTAGGAGCTGGCGGGTAGGCTTCGTCAGGAACAGCGGGATGCCGTGGTGTAGACGAAGTGCCGTCTCGCCGCGCGTGCCGGCTTATATACCGCGCGGCGCGGCGCGTTCGGCAGGAGGGAGGCTGATCGTCAGGCGTGTCGCGCGGTGGTGGGAGCGGCGCAATCCCGCGCGTTCGTCTTCGGCTCCCGTCGGCGCTCGTCGGCGCCGTGCGGGAAGGCACCGGTGCGGCGGGTTTCCGCGCACACGGTGCGTTTCGGAGATTTAAAAATGTGGGCGCACCGCGCCCTGTCCTCGCCCGACGGAGGATCGGTCGGGCGGCATCCGGCGGGTGGTGGCCGGGAGCGATGCCTTGGCGTAAGGGGCGCATCGTTACAATAAAATAGTTAAATTGGCTGAAAGCCGTCTAAAGGTGTAGAAAGTTCACAAAAGTGTAACAAGGTGTAACTGAATATAATCAAAATCAATGTTGAATGTAATGTCAAATAAATCTTTGCCTGGAATGACTCCATTTGGCTGTTCTCTATGCTGCAAAACGTAATTGTTCATGAAAAAACTGAAAACCTATTAAATTTAATAATATTTGCACCTAAAGTGCTAAAAGGTGTATCAAAAGTGTAACGCCGTCGCTGGCTCGTCTCGCACGCTTATTCTAAGACGTCGAGTGTAGAAAGTGTAGAAAGTGTTGCACCTTTCGGTGACTTCGTCTCGCATGCATGTTTTCAAACAAGTGGGTGTAGAAAGTGTAAAAGTGTTGCACCTTTCGGTGACTTCGTCTCGCACGCTGAAATCTAACATGTGAGTGTAGAAAGTGTTGTAAGTGTAACAAAAGTGTAGAGCCGTCGCTGGCTCGTCTCGCATGCTGAATCTAACGATACAGGTGTAGATGGTGTAACGAGGTGTAATGAAAGTGTAGACGCTTGAAACGCGTCAATATATGTGAACCTTCGGGAAATGCTCGGAAATTTGTCCCGCTCGTTATCAATGTAAAGATATCAATGAATTTAAGTAAGAAATATGAAATCTGTCGAATTATCGACGCTGGCTGAAATTATCGCAATTATATAAAACTTAGTCCTAGGATAAACGTTAAATGAATCGTGTTACTTGACCGTCACTCGCGGATCGGTCGCGGATCTACTCCGATGTTTAAAATCAATACGTATAGTGTAAATAGTGTAAAGAGTGTAATGATTATTTCTGGATCAGGGAAATTTATTATTAAAGGGAAAAATATGATGAATGAAACAGTTAAGTATTCTTTGAATTCATGATGTGATAATTAAGGTAGATAATAAAGACGTTTCTTATTGTAGGGGAGACCGGGGCTAGACCGCTACCGGGGTAAATCCGCTAAATCAAATATCTCGGAACCTGTATATTGTGCGAACTCGCTATTAACATTGTAAACGCTGCTTATGGTACCCATGTGACCAACGGAGTTTCGGCAGGTTACCTGCCGTGTTATGATTTTCACGAGGGCAAACGTGTTTTCGGAAGGTGAAAGTGAAATTTTCTACGCGTGGAAATTTTGTAATATCTGCAATAATATTTGCTCTCCAAATCTCGAGGTACGTGATTATAAAGAGTAATGCATGCTGAACACGAATCCAGTGTAGTTTTTTCATTATCGTTGATGTCTAATATTTCGTGGGCGATCAAACCTGAAACTTGTGTTTGGGGTTAATCCGCTAGTAAGCACCCGGGGCTGGTCCGCTAGTCTCGTCACTGTGGCGCGCCGGGCGCACGACTTCAGCTTACGGCGATTTCAGGTTAGGTTTCCCTCGAGCGTGATTCTGTCTTCCCTTGCACGTGCGTCAGTTTGTGTAAGAGGGAAATGGTACGCACTTATCGTCGCAAAACGGGTGTTTTGGCCGACCGAAAAGATGGCGGACCGTTGTTTTCAAGATCGCTCGCGCTCACGGCACGTCGGCGAGGTACGGCGAGGCACGGCACGGCTCTGAGATCCCGCGATTTCCGCGCGAGAGTTGACATGCCGCGCGCGCGGTAGATCGTCCCGACTCCCGGCCGCGGTAAATTGTCGTTGTTGGTCGTTAAGTCAGTGACAGTCGCGCGTGCGACTGCATCGTCCAGCGTTCGCCGCATCGTCTCGGCGTCATTGTCGCCGCCGTTGTAGTGGTGGTGGTGTCGGTGGTGGTCATCGTCGTCGTCGTCGTCGTCGTCGTCGTCGTCGTCGTGGTGGTCGTGGCCGTTGTCGTCGTGGTGGTCGTGGCCGTCGTCGTCGTGGTGGTCGTGGCCATCGTCGTCGTGGTGGTCGTGGCCGTCGTCGTCGTCGTCGTCGGCGCGTCGAGGAATCGGCGCGAGGACGCCGTCGAGTCGGTAAAATGGTCGCGCTCCACCGCGAGCTTTTCTAACCCCCCCTGTCGCTATTTATCGCTCCCCTGCGAGAAACGCGGCTTGGTTAGGTTGCTCGAGGGTCCGCGCTGATCCTATGGCACCGGAACGCCGTCACGCGTGTTCCCCGTGGTTGCCCGCGTTGACAATGTGACGTGCCGTTGGGGAGTTTACGATTTGGTTAACCTCTGTATTCACGTGCCTAAATTGTTTTATGGAATAGGTAAAACAATTATTTTTTAATAATGTTTCGCATAAAAATTTTAAATAAATTTTTATATTTTTCTCTTAAAAAACAATTATTAAAATGTATCCTATCATTTTTCAGGATTAGATGTACGTATATATATTGAAAATGCAGTGTAACGGATTAACCCCGGGGGGGTAGCGGTTCAACCCCGGCATTTTTGAGATTTCAATTTTTGCACCGTTGTCGTTTTTGCTCTATACCGGTTAAACAAAGCGACGTAGATAAAAATTTCCTTAATAAATTTTGTAGCTAAAGGTTCACTCTTTACAGTGGTATACCACATTTAACTTCAATTATTTATTTTGTTGTTAAAAATCGGCTCCGAAAAAAAACTAACGGTCTAGCCCCGGTCTCCCCTATCTTCTTCAATATCAGTAATATTGCTTACAAAATAAAAGTAATTTACGTAATGTAAAGTGATAAATCTTACTGCGTCTGATAATGTTTGAATAGAAGAACACAACAAAAAGAATTGTGTTAGCGAACCGATAGTAAATGAGACGACCGAAATTCCTTCTGCAAAAGTCATTGATGGTACCTGAAAGTGCATATAGCGATATTTCAAATAAAGAATAAATGTATTTAGAAGCAAAGGTCACACATTTTAACTTTTATAATTGAAAAAGTTTTCAATTTAAATTTTAAATTAAATAAAAATCTAATTCATATAACATATTATGCAAAAGTAATTTTTAAAAAATTATACTTTGATACTCATTAAATATCCATTAATTTTAAAAAACAAGTCATTTGATGGGCAAGCACGTATGATAAATTATTAATCTATATTAATAGTTATACTTATAAGGTAAATTTTTTTATAGAATAATGGTTTATAATTATATAATCAGTTATATATATCAGTTATTATTACTCACTGAGCTTAGTAAGATACCTATAAAACAGAAACGAAACACGTTGTTGATATAGAGTAAGCTGAAGTTTACTGACAGAAGTTTTTTTAATATAAATGACATGCTGTAAGAAAAAACAGAGTGTATAAAATATTGTAAAAAAGCCACGCAGCCAATAAAAGCTTTAATATTTTCTTAAACAGTAAAATTAAGAAGGTCTGTAAGAAGTAAGAAGATTTAAAGATTTTTATTTTCCTTACGTCATCACTGACTCAAAAGTGTTGTCATCTAATTAAAAGCCCAAAGAAAAATTCTAATAGCTCGATTCAAACGCATTTCACTCCATTATTCAACGCTTATTTACTTTAGTGATCAGCTGATCACATTATTATGGACTTACTTTAAAACGGTATTTTGGTGCTGACATAATTCTTTTAATTCTCTTTCCATCCATCGATCTTCCATAGGACGATACGGTTCCTTTTGAGATTCAGCGTGATAGTTTTGCAGATCCCGAAACAGTATCATGAGCTTTTCCGCCGTGTATCGATACTGGGCCGTTAACATCAATACCAAGTGCATCATGTACACATCCACGCCGAATTTCTTAAGAAACAGATAAACGCTGCCAATTGTCATAAAAATGGTCGAGGGAATCAGAACGCGGCTGGAGAACGGCTCGGCGCTGAAAGCGGCTGGCAAATTGTAATCTCCATAGAAAAAGGTAGACTTCTCGAAGACCAATGCAACCGGCTGTGCGGTCCATATCGTGATGGATATCGCGCTAGTCACTCCGTATATCAGAAACGGCTTTACTATGGGTTTTATGGCCGACTTTACGATATCCGTCATAATCTCATCCGCATTTTGCAAGTTACCGTTCATCTTCCGTACGAATTCCTCCATCAGCTTTTTGCGCGAGTAAAGACGCGTAAGCATAAAAGACGCCTCCAAAGTGACCACGGCGCAGACGGTGCCGTCCTTCAGACTCTTCCCTTCCGGTGCTAGGAAAAGCCCGAAGACGAACGCAATCGTATGAACCAATTCTATTAACCATACGACGACGCTGTGAGCGCGACAGATCACTGAAAATCGCGAATTATCGGCTGCTACCGGTAATAAATTCCCCGAGAGCACGTTCACTCGACTGTTGAAAAGATTCGCATTTCTGAAATCCATTTCGTTTGTGCCGCGTACTCGCGTGTATTGTAAATATCGGAAATGTCGTGGTGAAACGCAGCGTGTAAGAATTAAAACTTCAATTGTTCGCGTTCTCTTTTCCAATAATATCTGTCTCGCGTGCCGCTGTCGCTTCTCTCTTCATAAGTGAAAATGAGTGAATTTCCCTTTAGTATTCCACAATTATACTTAATTCTATGTCAAGGAATTTGTCATTCCCTTTATTCCTCCCTGTCTGTTACTGATGCATTGTGATCAGTCGAACGGCGAAGGGTGACAGTTCGTTCCCTTCATTCCATTTCTCTGTTATTTCTGCTTGCCCTGTGATCATTGACGTGTAGATATATCGAATATTAAGTGTTGTCAAACCACGTCTCTGACAAAGATAATAATTTCGTGAGGTTTTGCATTATAATAATAGAAACATAGAGAGCTCACTATACATTGAGCGACAGTTCGTTGAATGTAGCCCTGTATTTTTTTTTATTCTGTTTATCAAGAGCATAAATGATTATTAAGTCCGTCGTATTAATCCCTACATTGTCGCGGCAATTATCTTATGTTCGGTCGAACATTGTAGAACTGCTGGAAACCAGAGACCTCGCAGAAATTATTATTAGTACTATCTGACACTATCATCCAATAGGAAGTTTTTGCAATATCGTCTTTCTCAGATATGATAACGTATCTGAACTATATAGATACGTTCACCGTATAAATTCACATTATCAGTTGAAAAGCGAAACTGCACATCGTTCACCGTAACGCTATTCAGATAACGTCCGACGTTATTTTTGAGAGAATAAGGTTCACAATTACCGTTGACGTCATAATTACGGTAACGAAATTCCTAATGTAAATTTAGACGGTAAACGAACTACGAATATTAAAGTGATTTGAGGCTATTTTTTCCACGGTATAATTAATGTATACATTTTTATTGAATGCTGACTGATTATTTTTACGGTAAGTTTTATTATTTTAATAGAAGAATTTTAGAAACGTGTTAAGAATAAGAATTTCGTGATCCTAATAATTTGTTTTTAATTAAAGGTATCTCTTAATTAAATTTATCTTTTTCATATATTAATTATTTTTTTCATATTATCTTCTCCAATTTTTGGATATCTTTATTATCAGTAAGAAATAAATCAAACTAGAATAATTTTAGTTATGAAATATAAGAATATAATTTTCTAATTTTTAATTAATTTAGAGCTAATTTGTAAGATTTTGTAAAAAAAATATAAAATAAAGCAGAATTTAAAACTTAATTATCAAGATGATTTTAGATCCATTTCATTTTTGGCTATATGTAAATCTGTCATTATTATTATAGATAAAATTACATAAGTCGGCATAATATATAATTATATATACAATTAAATTTAACATATATAATTTATATTTCATATACATACAAATGTGAACATATCTTTTATAAAAATGCGCTCTCATTTTGCGTTTGGTTTTAGCATATGCTCGCAAATCGATAATTTTTAATTATTAATATCAATTAGGCATGTTACAAATATATTAGGTAATATTAAATAGCAATATACTGCTATATTTGTTACATCACCTAGATTGTACAAAAAGAATTCTTTATACACGAATTAATACTTAAAAATTTAACAACATGGAAAATTTGAATCTAGTATATCTTCACAGAATTTTGAAGCAAATTATACATATATAAGAAGGAGATTCTTCGCGATTTGTAACCTTTATCTCTTTTCATATATTAATATTAATTAATTATGATCTCACAGCTCTCAATGTTTTTGTGAAAAACATTGCTTTCCAAATAATGCAGTTATACGATCGTGTAGTATATTAATCATAATAAATGCACATCTCGTTCTCCAAAATAGTGCAATAAATTATGTATATCACATAAGTTATCATATCGCATTTTAGACATTGTAACATCAAGTCCGATTTGGCACTTAGTTCTCACATTAAAAATTCTTGTGTAGAAGTCTGACTAGAAGATTACTGAGAACTATGTAGACCATGTTCTTGGGAATTCTCGAGGACGCGCTACTATAGCCCTCTAGGCGATGGTACACCTTCCTGTTTCCGAGGTTTTGAACAGGTCTGTAATTAAACTTCAGCGTGCCATTGCTGCTCTCCACGTGTCTGAATACGTTCATCTGCAAGCAGATTAAATATTATTATTAATTTATTATTCCAGTAGAATAATTATAAGTAAAAAGAAAATATTAATATGTAACATCTTAAAAAAATTAATGCTCACAGAAACAAACGTTCTATACAATTATTATTTATATTCAAATTACCTGCGCTTTCCGACACTTTGAGTTTTTCAGTCATAACAAACCACAGTACAGATTCCTGGCATCCGGGTGTAGTTAACGATCCCTCGTAATGGTAATACGTCGTATGATCCGTTGGTAGGAATAATAAAGGTATCAGTTTGGTCCTTATGCGCACCATGCTGTGCCCCACCCAATGCGATACCAGCCTCGTCGCCTCTACAATCGGCGCCAGATCCGGATTGTCATCTAATGATAACTATACGAAAATGATAACGAAACACGAAACATTAATTAATGTTGTGTCCGTGTACACTTGAAAGAATTTCCACTGTAGAAAGAAGTAAAAACACTAAAAACGAGTAACATATCATCACCTCAAATAGAACAGCGACCACGGCAAGTCCGCCTTCGTGTTGCGCCGCTACGCTAAAATTCGCATACTTTTTATCGTAATGCACTAAATGCAACTCCAATGGATCACGTAAACCGTCCACGGTATGCTCTGCGCCCCAGTGAAAGTGCATTTGTTCCAGAATATATACCGATGACAGAATTCTGCCACTGAGATGGATTGGCACACTGCTATGAAACTGAATTTGCACTATGAAAAAATTTCAATTGAAAGATATTAAAAGTACATAGGAAATATAGTTGTATTATTGCGGGATATATTGCGGACTCGTGCTCATTGATTCAATATCTCACATTGGACAAAGTTTTTAAAGAAATGTTCAACCAGAACGCTGATTAGAACAGTAACGTAATACAATCTATTTATACTTACCGGAATGTCCAGTGTTAATCAGCGTGCTAGGAAACGCGAAATCGTATCGATAGGTTTTAAGAGCACCGAGATCAATTCTTATGGCATCATCCGTCACAATATCAATCGGTGATTGCCTTTTTCCCGTCGTACATATTCCCGGCCAGTTTTCTGGTCCTATGCAACCATTTACAAACTTGAGTAACATGTAGGCAGTATGTTTCACTTATTACAAAGTGTAACAGAATTTAATATTTATATTATAAAGTATCTATTACTACGGAAAAAATACATTAAAAACCGAATTGATATATAAGTTTTAAAAGAACTACAATTTAAAGAGCCATAAAAGTTCTAAAAGGTATCTTTTTTAAAAGATATTGTATTTCTGCGTTTGATAATATCAAAATAAGTTGCCGACATCATACATAATTATGGGAATTTTTATATGATTGCAATTATACAATTGTAACTACAGCAAGATATAAATTATTCTTAAATTAATAATAAAATGTTAGTTTATTGCTACTTGAAAAAAATAGAAATGTGCTGTTATATTATTATTCACAGTCACAAAAATCTACATAGGTATATTAATAACACAGGCCCACAAAAAAGAAAAGTTGTCTGCGCCATGGACTAGACCATGGTATTCCCATGTATTTTCGCCTGCTGAAACCGAATATGACCTCAGTTTTGCCCCTACACGTCAGGATTTTTTTCTACAGCCAAAAAAAAGGTGTTTCGTAGGGGGCAAAACACCTTGTTTTTGACTGTAGAAAAAAAATCCTGACGTGTAGGGGCAAAACTGAGATCATATTCGGTTTCAGCAGGTGAAAATACATGGGAATACCATGGTCTAGTCCATGGTGCAGACAACTTTTCTTTTTTGTGGGCCTGTGCACAGACTAGACCATGGTGCAGACAAAAGAAAAGTTGTCTGCGCCATGGACTAGACCATGGTATTCCCATGTATTTTCGCCTGCTGAAACCGAATATGACCTCAGTTTTGCCCCTACACGTCAGGATTTTTTTCTACAGCCAAAAAAAAGGTGTTTCGTGGGCAAAACATCTTGTTTTTGACTGTAGAAAAAAATCCTGACGTGTAGGGGCAAAACTGAGGTCATATTCGGTTTCAGCAGGCAAAAATACATGGGAATACCATGGTCTAGTCCATGGCGCAGACAACTTTTCTTTTTTTGTGGGCCTGTGTAATTTATATATAGTGTTCGAGATTACGAGCGTCATTATTCATAGCTTAAAAAGTAACGCTAGACTCGTCAAAGGTATCGCGACAGTCTTATCAAAGTCGAGGTTTATATCATTGCAAACTCGAGTCATTCTAGGAACTTCGTCGGCACAGCCTCTTCGGCGATCGATATTTACCTAGACGAGAGATAATCGCTAACGGTGCATCTGAAACTTTGTCATAACAATTTCGCAAAATCTATAATATTAGTCTATCATTCCCGCTAACTGTTGCCAAGGGCCCGTAGTCTCTGGCACTTTCTTACAATCACCATGGCACTTGCCATTTGCCATTCGCGACTCGTCAGTCTGTCGTTGTCAATCATCCGTTTGGCAGTGGTCAAGTCAATCGGTCATTTCGGTCGCGAGAAGTAAAAATACGGTGAACGAGAATGTAACGTTAGCGATTTCGATCCGAAACACTCTCGCCTTTAATTTCCTTATAAATTTTAAACCTTGTTTAAGTTGTTTTCTTTGTTTATCGTTATACTTTGGCTATTAAACAAAGTGTCGCATACGCTTTTAGGTATTAGTGTCAATGTCAGTGCGTCCCATTACGTCTCCATTTTCTTTCTTACGCGCCGCGCAAACATATAGATACATTTAATAATTATCAATACTTTCTTAATGTTATGGGTCTTCAAAATCTAAGCCACGGACACGTCTATGTTAAATGTTATCTCATTCTAAAACACTTTTGCGCTAAAACATTGACGCAGCAGCGTTGAACGTGCGAACGTGCTATTTTAATGATAATAATACATTCCGAAATTATGTCAACATTATTGATACGTTAACGCGCTATGATTGGTTAGTATCGAATTACTGTTCGAAGCAGGAAGACAACGATAACTCACAGCATATACGGAAGAAATAAAAAAGATATATGTCATCCGTAATAAAATTCCCTAATGTACAGTTTTTCACGTATATTGATAATACATTCCGAAATTATGTTAACATTATTGATACGTTAACGCGCTATGATTGGTTAGTATCGAATTACTGTTCGAAGCAGAAAGACAACGATGACTCACAGCATATACGGAAGAAATAAAAAAGATATATATCATCCGTAATAAAATTCCCTAATGTACAGTTTTTCGCGTATATTGATAATGATCTTATTTTTGCACTTTTCGTCTGCATACGCATATGTTCATATATTACATTTTCATAATATATTTTCTGTCTATTCGTATCTTTTATTTAAATAACTTTATAACAAGAGGTACGTCACGGTATTTGCCTATTCTGAAGTGCAAAGTCCTTATATTCAAGATGATTGTCGACGACAGTCACGGTTGATGCAAAGTAATTGCTCTCAAGAGACCTGATCTAATGGAGAATCGTGTAAGACCTTCTACTCCCGGATCCTCTTGATCGAGCAAATCGTGTGACTTGCCTTCTTTACTTTATTTGCAGTAATTAAAATTGTAACAGAAACTAAGAAGACATATCTATATAAAATTTTATAATTATAAAATACATAGATTAAACTCGCAGTAATATTAATTTACGCACATATGTTGAGATATAGATATATACTAAATGATGAAATATTCGGATAACAGATAAAATATTCAGGAGTATATTGAAGAGAGATTGTAATATAAAAAAAAACATTTTATATTTTAAATACCACTTGAGCAATAATATTTGATGTTCGTAGTTAAAACATATAAGATAAAACGCATCAAATTCTTCTAGTATAATAAACATGTATAAATATATTAAATTGTAATAAAGTTATAAAGTTTCCCCAGAAAATTTACTTGTATTTTCAAGTCTCACGGTACATTATTATCGAATAATATATTTTTACTTAGAAGCTGTTTTGTTATACTAATATACACATACTTGATTTTGGTATTCAAATACTTTTAACTGACATTTAAGGTTGCTGTTATTAGGTCGCTAATGACTTGAATGTAAGTTTCATATAAGCTAGATGAGGAAAATTGTATCACATTTTATGCTTATCGCGATTAAAATTCCGCAAACATCGATATTGAAATCGCATGAAATCACTTCTCATTCACTTGATCGATTTTATCAATCGGTACTTTCTTCGTACATTCTTGGAAGGTTTATCATCATTAAGATAAAATTATTGTGTTGCATAGTTAAAATTTCCGATAAAACTGTCTGGCAAGGTAGGAAGCTAATGATATGTGGAAGCATATCATTCTCTCCATGACCCTGGCCTAATATCGATAATGCTTAATTTCTGTTTAGATAAAAGCTTAAGTTTAGGAAATATTTCATGCACCTTCGGCATTGTGTGACGTTAATAGGTGAATTATAAATACATTTGCATGGATATGTAAACAGCGTATAAAACTTTCGTCGTAATCATTATATAATTACCATTTTTGCCCCAATATCCCCAGTCAGATGCTTCCGATGTTTGTAAACCTGTAATTATATAATACTCGTTAGTTTCTTTGAATTAAAATTGATACTCCTTTTTTAACAAATAACTATACTCTCTAGAAATAAGCTTTTAAGAGTGTAATGGTATAATCTAAAACTCTAAAACTCTAAAAACATGCAATGCACAAATAAAATTCGCAACAATTAAGCGTTATTAGATCATCCTAACAAACAATTAAAATAGTTAATCGAGTTAACCTTGTATACAGAAATGAATAAAACAAACATATCTAACTGAGAATGATTTTTACATCGAATTGTTAACTTTAAACAGTATTCACAAAATAATAATGTTTATGCTTTAGATAGAACAACTTTTTTTCATCTGGGACTTTTTTCGGAAAAATTTGTGTTATTATTTATGTTATTAATATTTAAATAATTACTTATTATAAATTTCAACTATATTGAAAAAATAAAACAAATTAACTCTCAAATATATTAATGTCAATATTAACGCCATTAGTCTTCAATTAATATTACTACTCAATTAATAATACTATCGATCACAGTAATTATGATTGCCATTGAAATTAATTTTACACAAACTGATAGGCGCATAATAAGGTAATACATTCCTGTTAGTGATCTCCATAATTAACAGTACGCCTCAATGTAATAATTCCGACTTGTTTCAATCCGGCTGCTCGCCGCGGTTTCAGCATTACATGCAAATTCGTTCAAATGAGACAAATTGCGGAGAAACGTGAGCACTATAATAATCGCGATCTAAAGCCGGCGCTGACCTCGTGCTCGCAATATCAATTTCACGAGTTCGCACGAACAGTTAATAAATATAATTATTTCCACGTCACTGCCACGCGAACGGTTCGCCATATCGCGAGCGTGTGTCCGTCCCATTGGGCCTAATAAGTAATTGAACGCGCACGACAGGAAACAGAATTGACCTCATTGACCGCTCGGACCGCGACGAATTTGTTCGCACTTATTCCTAATCCGATTCTCGTCGCGGCCGGGAAGAAAGTGACGCGGTGCGAGGAATAAAGCGATCGGTCCGCGAAAGCCGTCCATGCGGCCGGCAATTAGATCACAATCGGCGGATAAACGCCGGCGCTTTCTAGATCAGCGCACCGGCCGCAACAACGGCCAAATCATTCAAACGACCCGCAGATTTTAATGATGCATAATGCACGCTTCCGCTGCGGGGATAGGGCGTAAGACCGGCTAATCGGCATATACGAGTTTCGCTCATAGTTAGGGATGCTTAAGATATAGTTCGATATTATAGACATATCGAGCCTTCGTCTACGATTCTCGTGCATTTCTCTTGTTAAAAAGTGATTACTTTGTGCACTACATTGGCGCATTACCTCTTAATAATCACCATTACTCTTTTCGACAAACCTATTGCGATAGAATTTTAAAAATTGATCCTTTTGTTTCCCTCTATTACTCTAAACACATAAGTTTCATCATTATCAAATTTGGAGAAAAACTAGTTTTACAATCTCAAACTTTGGGATTAAAATACTTTTTCCAGTAAAATATTTATCTTGAAATATTCTTTTATCATATAAATTTTTAAATAATAAATATTATTTTTTCTACATATAATTTATTCAAGTAGTAGTGCTTTTTGATAGGAAAATTTAATAATGATATTTTTGGAAATTTAAAATAGAGTTTAATAAAAAATACAAAATTAATATCGCTTAGCTGTGTTCGTGAGAAACTATATAAAACAGTAGTAATGAGAATTTAAATAAATATATACTCACGGATTTGCAAAAGTCTTGAAAAAAAGAAGTGAGCTTTTACATAAGAATGAGAAAAATATATGAAATTATTCCCCATTTACATATTATGAATTGACTATCAAAACTAGATAACGGTTGCAAAAATTTTCGAAAAATGATTAAAATGATAAATTATTAGATTAAGTATCTAATCATATTACAAATATTTCAGACACCCAAGAAATGGCAAATGCATTAATAAGAGAAGATATTCTGAGAGATATTCTTCTTGTGTCTATACTAATTTCTTTAATCGATATTTTCTCTGATTAAGCGAAGTGACAAAAGAGTAATCACGGGCGGGAATCAGCTATCGCAGAGTAGAAGAGCCCTTACCTAGAAGAGCGATTAGGCAGAAGAGACGCATCGCAGGGAACCACCTGAGACTATCGCGATGGGTGACACACGAGCGCGATGACGACGAGTGTACGACTGATGAACGCGACGTAAATCTAACTGGATAACCCCGAGTTTATACTAGGAGCTATCGCATGAGATTTAACGTATACACGGGCTATGTCAGGTCATAGTCATCGCAGTATGCAACTGACCGACCGACCGACCGACCATTTGATTATCAGCGCATTCTGTTAACGATAACGTAAAGAGGAGCGGTGAATACTCGCTCTCCCTTTTAATTCGTCAAGGTGGATTACTTTTCGTACAAATAGTCAAATGCGTTCATTCATCTGTATTAAACGGTCGTGATTCGGACGTGATTCGAACGTTGCAGAGTGATTCATTCAATCTACATTGACTGATTGAATGAATGCACTTTTATGTATCAATCGTTGCCACGAGTAATATACGTTCTGAGAAAAATTAAAACGCATAATGAGAAGGAAAAAGGCATAAAGATTGCAGACCTATTCTTTTTGATTATAATACCTGAGACTTCTTGCAATTTTTTTCTTTTCTATCTTCAAAGCCGGCGCAAAAAGTGTGACCAAACGCACTGTTAAAAGAAAGACTTTGTGAATTAACATTCGTAATGTAATTAAAATTTGTGACAAACGAGTAAGACGTTGCATTTTCGTCGCAACAATGCCGTCATCGCGCGTTAGCTGAAGCGATCAACCAAGTAAAATTAAATTCGCGAACAAAGCATGGTCCAAATCTTAAATTTAGACGCGCGGTTTATATGCGTTCATCAGCCGATCGACGTAAGTATTCGGTCAGCAGGTAAGTATAAGCGCAGCGCTACCGCCATGTTATGTGCATCTTGCATTCACTTAAAATAAGTCATCGTCATCAAGTCACTCATACACAAACATTCTCAGAAGTCATATTTACAGAAATAAGTTTATTAGCGAAATGATATTTATAAGTGCAATACATCTTTCTTATTTTGAAAAAGGGTATAATAAAGCAATAAATTCTTACAAGCCAGTTTCTATTAGCGATTAACATAATTAAAAATTTTTAAATGTCAAATAGATAGTTACGATATTAAAAGAACAAGAAATCTTTTTAGTGGTTATATTTTTCAGAAATTTGAGGAAACAAATAAAAAACAAATTAATGTGTTAAATTAAATATTAATTTTGCGAGCGATAAAAAAAAACATGACAATATCAACATAAAAACTAATAATTCTTGCTAATTTAAACGAAATTTTGTGCTGTTTCGGAATAAGATTAATATATGTACTCACGCATTAACTATTCTCTTTCTCTTTTTCAAAAATATATAATTATTTCCTTTTATTTTGTATTTAATTATGTGTAAAAATTATTACTTAATTATGTGTATAAATAATTATTTACTTTTATTTTTTACTTTTGTTTTACTTGTGTTCAATATTTGAAATATTGCATACGTTCTAACTTATGCGTTTAGAAATTAACATTTTTTAATGTCTTTAAAATGCCGGTAATAATCAGTAAGATAAGATAAAAGGGAGCAAAACTTTATCGAAAAGTCGCGAAATGTTTTTACCTGTGCAGAGTAACGTCAATGTGACCATCAGCAAGTGACCTAAACCCATTTTCACATACGGTACACCTGTTATTTCGCCGAGACACAACTTGGACGACGCTCATCGTCCGACTGATCTACCTGGCAGATTCCTCGCCGAGAGGCTGATGTATCCAACCCCCGCGTTACCGTATCGAACTCGTGCGAAACTGCAGTTTTGATCAGTCGATTTGAGAACCGCGAGTGCGCTCGAGTGAATTTTTCGCAAATTCAGCATTTTTTTTTTTACAGAAGAACGAAGAATAGAAAAAGAGGAATCGGATAATCTCCTTTGCGATAATCGCATTTTGTCCAATTACAGCGTGCAATTGAAATTGATTTTCTAATTTAGCGACCAGGTAACTTTTTAATTGTTTCGGATGCCATTCAAATGTCCATTATAACTGACAAGAAAACGAGTTATTTCGACCAGAAATCTTTTTAATTGCAAAATCTTTCTAATTGCGATGTGGTTCGTGATAAATAGAAACGACAAGCCGACCTCGAAATTCGCTAATCAAAAATTTGCCTTTTTATTGGAGATTATAAATAGTTTTATAATAAAATTCCTTTTAAAAACTCTGTTTCTACTTCACCTCTATTCGGCGCTCAACAGAAAGAAGTAATTTTAATCGAAACACTGTTGAAGATGTTGGAGCAATTTTCAAATGTATGTCGAGAGTTCAAATTACTCGTAATAAGTTTAGGTATTTTTAGGCACGTCGACATAAAATCAGGCTTCTCGTGACACGTCCGCCCTGTTTCTCGTCATTCTTAATGCATCAAAAGTGATATACATTATGGCTATTAAGATTCTTCGAAATCGAAAGGCGCGGTGTTCTTCTTCCGCACACCCTCAAGAGCATTTATAAGATGCCGGAATATATGCCTCCAAAGCATGAAGCTGATTACGCAGATTGTAATAAAGTAAACTTGTCC
>NW_027249993.1:0-51761 GCF_030848795.1 Temnothorax nylanderi
AAGATATTAAAGATGAGTGGAGACAGAGGGTCGCCTTGTTTGACACCTCTTCTCAACTCTATGTCGAACATTTCGTTACGACATTTCATGGTCGTTTTGACTCCTTTATACAAGTCCATTATCAGTGCGACCACTTCCTCCGGCAACCCTTGGCTAAGTAAAGAATACTTAATAACTGGGTGCGGAAGGCTATCAAATGCCTTGGCAATGTCCACCTGAGTGACAACGATTCCTTTGCCCTTTTTGGCTGTTGCAAAAACTTCATTTAACAAGTTGATGTTATTATAACATCCCATTTCTGGTACAAAGCCTTTTTGCCGTGCGTTTAGGTGAACCACGTTTCTTAGGCGTTGGTCCATAATACCCCAATACAACCTACTCAGTATCGAGGAGATAGTAATTGGCCTGTAGTTAGCCGCTACTGAGGGATCCTTGCCCTCTTTGAGCAACAGCGTTGTTCTATTGCAGCGCCATGCGCTTGGCTGTTTCAGTGCCAGCATGATTACGTTAAAGATCGCTTGGAGGATGTATCCTCCCTCATTTCTCATCAGATCTCCCTTGCGGAGTCCATCAGGCCCGGCTGCCACCCTCAGCCGTGTAGACCTGAAACGCTTCAGAACCTCCGCACTGGAGATAGGGTGTAGAATTTCTGCTAGGTTATATGGCACCGTGGCCCCTCGCTTCTCCTGTTCAACATCACATCGACCGGGCTTTCCCCACAGCCCTTCGTAGAGCTCCTTGACGTTCTCCACTGATGGACTCACCGATTCACCTGTATCTTGCGCTTGAATGTCCATACCCTCTCTTACCATTTTAGCGAGCATAGCGGGGTTGTTTTTATATAACTCTTGCGTAAGGGCATAGGCTCGGGCTTTGCGTTCGCTTCTACCCGAGAGCCCTTTCCTCCGACTCCGATGCTTCCGGGAATTACCGCCTTTCTTCCCAGTTGCAGGGGCGTGGAACAAACTGACCACCAGCTCGTAAGCTGCGTCTACTTCCACCTGCGTTATTGCCTGACCTTCACTCTTTGCCGTCAGGAGCTCGATAATATGCCGTTGTACTTCCAGCGTTTCCTTGGGCTCACTACTCTTGAGCTCCTTAAGCACAGCCGCAATGCTGGCTTGCCTCCAACTCATGGTTGACATAGACTCCTCAAAGCTGTAAATATCGCCTGGTGTCTCTTCCGCATCCAGGAAAACATCCTCGTTCTTCTCTGCATCAACAAAAACCTCGTCGACCTCTAATGGTGCACCGCCCACTTGCTGGTCCTCTTCCTTGACAGCCTCTCGATTAGAAAGTGTACTACTGAGGCGTTGTTCTCTCCATCTTTTGTAACACGACTCATTTTTTTTGTCCCTTATTTGCTTCAGGGTTTTCTCCGGCATAAACGGAACCATAGCTCTCGCTATGTTCCTCTCGTTCATGAGCTCCACTTCGAGTTCGAGCATCCTGCTGATATCTTCGGCAGAAAAAACTCTGCCCCGTCTTTGTTCATTTACCTTCGGAGCTGTTTGCTCTGATCTCAATCGGTTCCTTGTTACTGGGTGCGCCAGCCTTTGGTGTTGCGACAGCCCTCGTTGTGAAGTGAAATTTCTGTCACACTCCGGGCAGTCGAACCGGCCCTGCTTTAAGGTTCGCTGCCCCTCATTCATCCTGGCTGCTGAGCACTTTGGCAGGTGGCATGCAGCCGCATGGTACGACGCATACGACTTGCCACACCATTCACATTTATATCTGACGCTTAGGTGAGGGTGCACTTCCTCGATATGCCGGGCCTCGTCTTTGATAGTGAGAGCCATATATTCGCCCACTCCGGCGCAACTTTCGCACCGCCTTCGATTGAAGGGCAGCGATAATTCACAGACCTGTATCTCTTGCCTTGGTTGTCTTCGAATAGCCCCCTGGCCGTGTTCCAGGGGAATGGGGCCGTGTTCCCCATCGTTCGAGACCAGTGTTTCTTGCCTTGGTTGTCTCCGTATAGCCCCCTGGCCGTGTTCCAGGGGAATGGGGCCGTGTTCCCCATCGTCCGAGGCTTTGCCATTTCTATATTTAGCGACTTTAAAATAAGCCAGCCGGGGTTGCTAGCCCGTGACCAGCTGTATTGCCCTGACGGGAGTGATACCCGCTGGCACCGGTCGGAACCGGCCGAGAGCCCAGGGTGTGCTCTCGTTATTACCCTGGCGGGAATGAACCCGCTGGCACCAGTCGGAACTGGCCGAGAGCCCAGGGTATGTTCTCGATGTTGTTGCCCTGACGGGAATGAAACCCGCTGGCATCGGTCGAAACCGGCCGAGAGCCCAGGGCATGCTCCCGTGTCGCCTGAACCCCGTTAGCTCCCCGGCAAGCCGGGTACCCAGCGGACACCGATCTTGGAGGTGGGGCAGACTTGGGACGCAGACAACAGGCTGCGCCCCCTTGTGAACGAGCAACTATGACTCCCATCCAGGAGGACCCGGTTCCCAGGCGGGTCTCCTCGCTCCCCCTGAGCCGGCCTAAATTATTGGTACAGCGCATGGCGGGTCGCGCGTATTTACCCTTCCATAGTCCGAAATAAGAAAACCGTCGGCAAAACAGTCCGAGTGCAGCCTTATAGCTTGCATAAATCTATTGCCAAAAGGATGTTATGTTTGACCCCGGCCAAGGGTTCCCCTTCCATGTAGAAGAGAATGAAAAGAAAGCGAAAATCAGAGCGCTCTACGCCTTAAGAGAGTCATAGTTACTCCCGCCGTTTACCCGCGCTTGCTTGAATTTCTTCACGTTGACATTCAGAGCACTGGGCAGAAATCACATTGTTTTAATACTGGAAAAAGTATTGGTGAAAGTACTGGAGACATAAGTACTCAAAGTACTACTAAATTCGACCATACTGACTTCGTCAGTACTCCTTCCCAGTACTCATCCAATACTCATTCAGTACTCCCTCCAGTACTCCCCCAGTACTCCTACCAGTACTCCCTCCAGTACTCCCTCCAGTACTCTTTTAGTACTTATCAAATAATCGTGAGATACTAACGTATGGTACAGACGCAGTAGGGGAGAGTGGGCACCCTTGAACCACGTTTTTTCAAATCACATTAAAAATGTGAATTTAAAAATTTTAATAACTTCATTATAATATAAATGAGACTATTTGATGTTTAATATAATAAACTTTGTTTGTAAATGATTTAAGAAGTAAATTTTCAGAAATATTTTGCAAAAATAATGTTATTTCGAAATGCTGCGTTTGTCACAGTGGACCCCACGCGTGGGGTCGAGAGCCATAGCGTAGGGTACACTGTGACATGTAATGTGAAAGGTAGGGTACCCTGTGACACGTAGAAGAGATCTGTTTAAATCCTGTTTATTAAAAATCTTTGGTCAATTGAAAAACCAAGACTGTGCTAGAGAACCAATTTATCAATAACACAGGACCACAAAAAATTTTTTTTGAAAAGCAACTGGGATCAGAGTAGGTGTTTCTTATAGATTTTGGGTCACTGAATCCGAATTCGTAAACCGTTTTGCTCCATCACGTCTAGATTTTTAGATAATCGAGAAAAATAGCGGAAAATCTGTGAAAATTGAAATAAACATTTAAAGAAAGAGCAAAAGTATAACATCAAAGAAAGAGAAAAAGTATAACATCAAAATGCGGTCGCAGAACTGATTTAAATATATTTTGGTAAGTTAAATAAAGTGCAAAAAAGGAGGATGTTAAAAAAGGGACGAATTTCGCCCAAAAAGGTGTAAGTAAAAGAAATAGTGTTTTTTGTAGATCTTGATCTCCTGAATACGATAAAGCTAATAAAAAGTTCGTGGTGCTTGGGGAAGACCTTGAAAATTGAGCATAAACGTGGTGTATTTACAGAAATTTGGATGAGATATATGCTATATCATAAAATGTACTGGTGAAAGATTTGTTGGGGAGAGGGAAAAGGGGGAAGAAAGAGTGTTTTGTGTGCGTGTGTGTGTGCATGTGTGCGTGCGCGAGTGCAGGTGCGTGTGCGGGTACGGGTGTGTGCGTGCGCGAGTGCAGGTGCGTGTGCGGGTACGGGTGTGTGCGGATGTGCGCGTGTGTGTGCGCGTGTGTGCGGGTGTGTGCACACTCGCACACACGCGCACGCGCGCACACACCCGTACCCGCACACGCACCCTCACCCGCACCCGCACCCGCACCCGCACCCGCACCCGCACCCGCACCCGCACCCGCACCCGCACCCGCACCCGCACCCGCACCCGCACCCGCGCACGCACACACGCACACACACGCGCACACATACACCCGCACCCGCGCACACGCGCACACCCGCACCCGCGCACATACACACACACGCACACGCACACGCACCCGCACCCGCGCACACGCACACACACACACACACACACGCTCCCGCGCACATACACACACACACACACACACACGCACCCGCGCACATACACAGACACACGCACGCACACACACGCATCCGCGCACACACACACGCGCACACACACACCCGCACCCGCACCCGCGCACACATACACACACACACACACAAAACACTCTTTCTTCCCGCTTTTCTCTCCCCAACAAATCTTTCACCAGTACATTTTATGATATAGCATATATCATCCGAATTTCTGTAAATACACCACGTTTATGCTCAATTTTCAAGGTGTTCCCCAAGCACCACGAACTTTTTATTAGTTTTATCGTATTCAGGAGATCAAAATCTACAAAAAACAATATTTCTTTTACTTACACTTTTTTGGGCGAAAATCGGCCCTTTTTTAACATCCTCTTTTTTTGCACTTTATTTAACTTACCAAAATATATTTAAATCAGTTCTGCGACCGCATTTTGATGTTATACTTTTTCTCTTTCTTTGATGTTATACTTTTGCTCTTTCTTTAAATGTTTATTTCAATTTTCACAGATTTTCCGCTATTTTTCTCGATTATCTAAAAATCTAGACGTGATGGAGCAAAACGGTTTACGAATTCGGATTCAGTGACCCAAAATCTATAAGAAACACCTACTCTGATCCCAGTTGATTTTCAAAAAATTTTTTTTGTGGTCCTGTGTAATGTTTGAGATCGCGATTATATTCGTAGATTGCATCGATTTCATCGTACGAAAAAGCACAATGCGTGTGCCATCGTTATATTATAGGGTAGACCGGGGCACGTTGTCACACGGGGCACGTTGTCACATCGGCTTTATTTAAAAAACTAATAACCAGAGGGCAGCACCCGTCATTCCCAAAACGTGTTAGTGTATGCCCATCTTTGGTGTGTTTACAGTGTTGAGATTGCTCCAGCCGTGTTGACGTAAAATCAACTTGAAAGTTTTTTGCGACCGTAAGTAAAATTTTATTGTCTAATATTCAACGTACTGGACATGAAGCTTATGTTTTTTCAGAATAGACCTTTATATTATCTTAAAGTATGTACTTTTACCTACCGCGTGCAATACCTAACCTTATGAATATCTCAAACGTGTCGGCCATGAGGCTGTTTGGAGTAAAAAAATGCCCTCGGGGCGCGTTGTCACGAATTTTAATGTCATAGGTGCAATTGGGATATGGTGCGCTCCTACAAACGGAAAACTGCGAGAGCCGCAGTAGTCGATCTAGAAGTAATTCGTCTTGATGTTAACGATCAATAAGTTGCGCATTCGAGTGGAATTCTTGTATTTAGATTAAGACGAAAACTTCGTGCTTTTTGTACTTTTTTGAAAAAAAAATAAATGTTTCTGTGAAGGATTTTACTTTTTTACATTGCAGCGCACTATAATATATTGATATTTACGTTGAATACAGTTTGGATAACATTTTGCATGCAATTACATTTGATGTGACAACGTGCCCCGGTCACGGGGCACATTGTCACAAGCGACCTGTCGTTATTTATTGTTATGTAACAACTGTAGAGTAACAATCACACAAAATTCGATACTGTCCAATTGAAGCTGAGGGTTCACTCGAAATTTTGGCATATCACAGTACTCTCAAATATTGAATGTAAAAAATACAAAAAATATTGGAAAAAATGTGTGACAACGTGCCCCGGTCTACCCTAAGTTCATCGTTTCAATAAAATGATTATTCCTATATGTAAGTTCCTTGTGTTTGCGTTATAACATGGGCTTTTCCAAGAACATTCCTAATCGATAACTTTCTAGACGTTTCCCGAACGCTGTTTTTATGTTCTTGTGCTATAGAAAAACCCACGTTATAAACAATGTTCAGCGTGACAAACAACAACAATTGTCAACGGCCCGTCAACTATATTTCGTCTCGAGACGGCACATTGCGATGACGTAGGCAGCCGACTGCCAATCGCGCGCCACAATACGTGCCTCGCACATGTTAGGTACGAATCAATGCGTGTCGGGCCCTTTGGCCGCCAATCGCACGCTTCGACTTGAGGTCACCTACAACACTTAAAATTAATTAGTTATTGTCGAGAAGAAGCTCCCTTATAAAAGAGCTTGCTTCGTCGGAGACGCGCTCGCTCGCAGTTCACCCGCTAGTTAAAACCGCTTTTGCACACCGCTTTGAGTTGCTCTTCGCTATCGCGCTTCGCGAACACGCTTTCGCTGCTTTGCATGCCGTGCTAGCTCCTGTGCGCGCTTTCACGGCTTCTTCCCTTTCTGGAAACAGACGAACTTTGTACATATTGTATATATATAGAAACTTTATTTTGTAATACACGGATTTTGTAAACTTATTCTGATTTTTGTGAACTGCTTCTCCTCGTGCTTGTCTTCCTCGCGCTATCAATCGCGCATCCGCGCACTCTCGCACAGATAACAAAAGAACTATATAGATAAAATTACTTTTTATTTATAACTTTTGATTACTACTTTTTATTTTTAACTATTATTTATATAAATTATATAATTTATATAAATTACTATTTACATAAATTATATAATTTATATAAATTACTATTTACATAAAAAACAAATTATTTTTTAATAAAATAAAAATATAAGATTAAATTTCAAATACGTGCTGCAGAAGTAAAACACGCTTTTACCGAGGAAATCAAAATCGATGAACTTGAATCGTACATTGCAACCGATGCCTAAAGTCCAGACGGTAGCATCGCCCTCATTGGAACTACTACTGAAGGGGAAAGCGGCAGCGCAAATGTCAGCTAGGAAGGAGACGACTTTAACCAAGGCCGAGAGAAAATCCACAGATCCTAGGATGATCACATCCACCCCTATTCCCGAAAATAAAGATCCTGATAAGTTAGATACGAGTTCTGACGCCGATACAACGATTCCTATCGAGGACACTGATCCAGAGGATGCGGAAGAACAGCTGATCCAATGTAGCCAGCAGATACAGCCTGAGGACGAAGCAGCAGCCGAGTCTCAGAACGCATAAGGTTGATCGAAGGGCTGAAACATATAGAGAACGCGATTAGAATCATACGAATAATAAGCGTGATATTGATAAAGGTTGTGATATTAGAAGCGTTACATATACTTACCTTGAAGTGACACATGTCACTATAGACTTACATAGCGAGTGACATATGTCACTAGAGATTTACATTGACACATGTCACTGCAATTTTACACAGTAAGTGACCCTTGTCACAGTAAATGACAGACGTTATATGAATAGTTTTGATACTTACAAGGGAACGGTCGGAAGTGTCCCTACCCGATTTGGATGCGCTTTGGATATGTTGTTGAGCATAAAAAAAAACAGACTCGTATTTTTTTTACGGCGTATCTCGACGTTTAGGGGTTGAAAAAACCCCTAAAAAATAACGACCGATTTGGATGCGCTTTGGATATGTTGTCGAGCATAAAAAAACATTAGACACGGGTTTTTTTTGCTGCTTATCTCGACGTTTAGGGGTTGAAACAACCCCTAAAAAATAACGACCGATTTGGATGCGCTTTGGATATGTTGTCGAGCATCAAAAAACATTAGACACGGGTTTTTTTTTTGCTGGTTATCTCGACGTTTAGGGGTTGAAACAACCCCTAAAAAATAACGGATTTTATAGTTTTTAGCGAATATCTTCGAAAATATAAGGCGTATGAAAAAAAGTTTGGTACAAAAGGTTTATGGCTTTTTGTGCTCTTTACAATGGCGTAATCAGATTTTTCAAATTTGTCACATTTTTTAATTTAACCCCACTCCCACCTATTATTTTTGCCAAATATAACAATTTTTCCAACGCAAATTTAAGAGCGTCAAATGCCAAATACATCCATGTGTATTTTTATTATGATACCATTATTAGATTTTTGGCAAGACGAGATGATATGTGGTATAGGCGTCGCCCTGTAGGTAGGAGTTGCGTTATTTCTGTTTAGTTGCGCCGTACGCTTAAAAATTTCCATTACTATATACTACGACATAATATGCGATGAAAGTCCAAGCAGAGGAAAAGATATCACGTCATCCGAAGTTCAAATGGCGCGTGCGCAAAACAGTGTTATAAATACGCGTCGAAGTAAATTGTTGTGAGCGCACAACGGTATAATTATTCATTAATGTAATACGACCCTAGCGATTAAAGTCATTTCTGAATTCCGCCAAAAGACCTGACGATTGCATCGGACGATCGATCAAACTGGGCGGAGATAGCGTTAACCTCTCCGCCCAGTTATTTCAATTTTCACAGATTTTCCGCTATTTTTCTCGATTATCTAAAAATCTAGACGTGATGGAGCAAAACGGTTTACGAATTCGGATTCAGTGACCCAAAATCTATTAAAAAAAACCTACTCTGATCCCAGTTGCTTTTCAAAAAAAATTTTTTGTGGTCCTGTGTAATCTGTGCCTATTAGTTTCTTACAGTACTGGCAGTACTATCATGATAGTACTCCGAATATTAATCTGATAAAGTACTGACCACTTCAATACTTTGGAGTACTAATGAGTATTATTGCTTGTAGTACTGCCAGTACTGTAAGCACTGACAGACACAGTACCGACCATTCTGCAGTATTCATGAGTATTAACATACTAATACTCTCAATACTACGAGTACTGTTCACTCAGTACTGAGTACTGATTGCTAGTACTACTTTTTCGTAAGGGTATAGCCTCTTTTCCCTACGTCCAATGCCATTTTAGGTGTAGACGTAACCTGTGTTGACAATATATAGATATATTGCACATAGGTATCTATCTCTTATTTTGTTACTTATAATAAGAGATAGAAATTACCAAATTACTCAGCCTCGTACTAAAATTGTAACGATGCGCCCCTTACGCTAAGGCATCGTTCCCGGCCACCACCCGCCGGATGCCGCCCGACCGATCCTCCGTCGGGCGGGGACAGGGCGCGGTGCGCCCACATTTTTTAAACATTCAAAACGCACCGTGTGCGCGGGAAACCCGCCGCACCGGTACCTTCCCGCACGACGCCGACGAGCGCCGACGGGAGCCGATCCCCGCCGAAGACGAACGCGCGGGATCGCGCCGCTCCCACCACCGCGCGACGCGCCTGACGATCGGCCTCCCTCCTGCCGAAATCGCCGCGCCGAGCGATATATAAGCCGGCACGCTCGGCGAGACGGCACTTCGTCGACACCACGGCATCCCGCTGTTCCTGACGAAGCCTACCCGCCAGCTCCTAGGGCGACACGCCAAACGAGGTCCAGCGTGTGGGCCTCGAATGAGAGTTCTCAAGTGTCCCCGAACTCCCGCCCACTTACGCCCGACGGCCACGGCCCAACGAGGTCGAGCGTGCTCAGCCTCGTAGCGAGGGTTCTCGCCGCCGTGACCCCGGGACCCCGCACTCCTATCACGCTCCGGGTTATTTCGCGTAGCACCGAGTGCACATGCACGCCCGACCGTTGTAATATACCGCGTTTCGGTATACCGCGTTCCGCTGCACCGTGCGTAGCACCGAATCCAAAATCGGACGCCGAGTGCACATGCACGCTCGACCGTTGTAATATATCGCGTTGCGTTATACGTTGTGTGTAATCCCGACTGTAATATACCGCGTTTCGTTATACCGCGTGCCGTTGTATTGTGCGTAGTACCGAATCCCGAGCCGACGCCGAGTGCCCCGGCACCGCCGGCCGCTGTAATATATCGCGTTGCGTTATACGTTGTGTGTAATCCCGACCCCGAGTCAAATAAAATAAATAACACGTGTATAGTACAAGTTGATTATTGTCTCTGGGCCTTTCATCGAACTCCCGCTCCGGCGAACCAGTCCGCGTTCGATATAAAGTTAGGCCGTTACAAAATATAAATACACGTTCCACAAGAAAATTCTATATATTGCTCTAGTCAGATATTCATGCAGAACATGAATAATATGTCTACATTTGTATGCAATATTAGAATTACATTTGTGTGTATTATCATACGTGTTTACTCACACGCGCGCAAGCATATTACAATGCATATTACATAGCCATGTACATATAATGCAGGAATGTGGTATTGGAATACAAGAATTACCAAATGCTATCCGGAGGTGATGCACCTCTCAAGCGTTTAAAATCGCGATTTGAAATTTAGCACGCAACATTAGTACCGCTGCAGTAAAAGGTTTGTCAAGTAACGTCGGTAGCTCGGTGGACTAGACGCTACGCTACGAGTCTGCAGGTCGCGTGTTCGCGCCCACTGTATTATTATTTCCACACTTTATTTTCTTTTACTGTTATAAATAAAAATATGTAGAATGTATAACAATACGCAGACAAATCCTTTATATCATCAAACGTTTTTTTGTTTTTATCGTGAAAAAAGTAACAGTGCACATAAAAAGTTATAATAAGTATATATATGTATCATCTAGGTGGTGAAATATGAAACAGGGAAATAAGTTGTACATATGTTATTGTTTTCTGTATGTATAGGTGTACAAATAGATAGGTACAAAAATAAACGCAGTTACTCGTGAAATAAACTGCATACACGGTTATAATAACGTCCTCTATGCATTTGTATTGCCGTTGGAATTTTAGTGCGATATAGCCGTCCGTCCTTCTCGTAGATTTTCACGTTTTATATCTGCTAACCCGGTAAAAAATTTTTCATATAAAAACATATATAAATATGTATAATTTTATATAATTATATAAAATAATGTATCAAATTTGTCCATACATGTTCTTATATTGTATATTTTTATAGAATTTTAGATAATTCTGCATAATTCTATAGATTTATACATGCTTTTATAGAAAAAAATTTTTAAGGGAAAAAATTACTTATTTATAATTATATTAAATTATATTCAATTATATATAATTATATATAAGCAATTCTCTTTTTCTTTAAAATTTTTGTTATAAAAGCATATATAAATCTATAGAATTATATAAAATTATATAGAATTATATAGAATTATATAGAATTATGTAGAATTATATAAAAATATATGGAAATATACAATATAAAAACATTTATGGACATATTTGGTACATAATTTTATATAATTCTATATATTTATGTATACTTTTATATGAAACATTTTTTAGCGGGAACGTTTTACGAAAAGGAATGGCGGCTATGCCGTACTAACATTCCAACGGCAATACGAATGCATAGAGGACGTTGTTATAACCGTGCACTTGCAGTTTATTTCACGAATAATTGCGTTTATTATTGTACCTACTTTTTTGTACACCTATACATACAGAAAACAATAAACATATGCATAACTTATTCCCCTGTTTCATATTTCGCCGCCTAGATACATATATGTATAGGTATACTTATTATTTGTTCACTGTTATTTTTATATTTTTTTTCATGACAAAGACAAAAAAACGTTTGATGATATAAAGGATTTGTCTGCGTATTGTTATACATTCTGCACATTTTTATTTGTAACAGTAAAAGAAATAAGAGAGTGAAACAGATAACAGAGTAGACGAACACGCGACCTGCAGACTCGTAGCGCAGCGTCTAGTCCGTCCGGTCAGCGACATTACTTGACGAACCTTTTACTGCCGCGGTACTAATGTAGCGTGCTGAACTTCAAACCACGATTTCTCGAAAACGCTTGAGAGGTACATTACCTCCGGATAGCATTTAATACTTGTATACCAAACTACATTCCTGTATTGTATTGTTACGCCCGCGCTGAAACGGCCCTTAACTCCGAGCTGAAGCGAGCGGTCATTCCGCAGAAGTCGCGAAGCGGTCCCTTGACAACGGGACACTTATTGATTTATTATCGCCTGTCAGATTGATCTAGTGACTCGAATCGTTCGGACCGATTTCCCAGAACTCTTTAAGGTTGATTCACACTATACGGCACGGACCGTCACGTTCCGGCAACGACACGTGCCGGCACCGGCACGACAAATTTTACGTATATTCAGATTGTTCCGGCAATCGACCGTCAGTTTTATAACAACCACAAAATGGGATCATCTAGCAATGATGAATTGGCTGTTATGGCCTTACTTTTAGACGAAGTGGATGGATCATCTAGCGATGATGAATTGGCTGTTATGGCCTTCCTTTTGGACGAAGATGAAGGCAAAGTGAAAAAAATAAAGAAAAAGAATCGAAAATGGGTACACCCTATATTAAAACAAAGAAAACTTGAAGGAGAGCATTGGACATTATTTAAAAACTTATTAAAATATAAAGACAAATTTTACCAATATTTTAGAATGCCGCAATGCCAGTTTTTTCAATTATTAAAATTAATTGAGCCTATGTTACAAAAAGAAAATACGTCGTTTCGTGAGGCAATTTCACCGACAGAAAGACTTGCAGTTTGTTTAAGTAAACATTTTTTATTAAATTTACATTTGTGTATAATCTGTTTGTTCACCGAGATGTGGCATTGGCATTGGCATATCGTAATATGATGGCGATGGAGTTGGAGTTGTTAAAGGTGAAGGAGATGCTGGTATAGTTGACATTGACGGTGACGATGGTGATACTGATATTGATGATAAAGGACGTGATACATACGGCCTAGTGTGATATAATTTGGCAGAATGTTGACGTTGTATAGGTGCATTAGAAGGTTGCTCTTGCAAAATTTGTTTCATTTCAAGATCAGAGATAATGGAGAATATTTGTGATTTAGCTATATTTTGATAGTAAGGAGAAAAACTGTTTACCGTTGCTGCAATACTTGAAAAAAACGTGTCTATTGCATTAGATTGTTGAGTCGGTGGAGTTATTTGCGTTCTTGCAGTTTTTTTCTCCAACAAATATTTTATCATCACTGCTGATGCCGTTTCTGATTGTGTTTGACATTTATTTTCTTTATTCTTAGCTTTAGTGATAATTTTTCTATTAATTTCTTTTTGTTTTCTCTTTTTCTCATTTTTAGCGTGTAACTCCTCATCCACATTATTATCCTTGTCATCGTCTTTATCGTCGTTTCGATCATCTCTTCTATCATCGTTTCGATCATCTCTTCTATCATCGTTTCGATCATCTCTTCTATCATCGTTTCGATCATCTCTTCTATCATCGTTTCTATCATCTTCTCTCTCATTGTTTGTATCATCATATTCGTCTTCATTCGGTTCATCTTCATTACCATCATCACTGACATCTTCTAAATTACTGCATGTGTCTCTTTCTTGCATGAATGGTAGTAAGAATGACATTTCATCTTCAAATTTCCATTTTTTTATTTTTGAGGCGGCCTGTCCACTTTTTGTTTCACGTTTTTTTTAACGCTCTTCTAAAAGAATCTCGAAGATTCGTCCATGTTTTTTTACAAGAAGTCGCTGGAAAAAGCGAACAATTTGTTTATATTAATATTTATTGTATATTTTATATTTTATAATTTTTTATTTATTACCTTATATTTCGTAGGTTCTTAGCTACTGGTGATTCGTATAGAACAATAGCTATCAGTTATAGACTCGGACATTCTACGGTGCAATCGATTGTTATTCAAGTATGCGAAGCGATAATAGAGAATTTGATGCCACTAACAATGCCAAAGCCTACAGTGGATAAATGGAAAAAAATTGCCGAAGAATTTTGGGATATTTGGAATTTTCCAAATTGTTTAGGCGCTCTTGATGGGAAACATGTGACCATTCAAGCTCCCGCAAATAGTGGATCTCAGTTTTTTAATTATAAGAAAACGTTTTCCATTGTTCTCTTAGCATTAGTCGATGCACATTACAAATTTATTGCGGTAGACATAGGCGGATATGGTAAGAATAGCGATGGAGGCCTATTTGCCAATTCTAAATTGGGCAAAGCTCTCGAAAAAAATAAATTGAATATCCCGAAAGATAATGCGCTTTCTAATACGCAGAATGTTATGCCTCATGTCATAGTTGGCGATGAGGCATTTCCGTTAAAAAAATATTTATTAAGACCATATCCTGGTTCTCAAATTCAAGGAGATAGATCAAAAAGAATTTTTAACTACCGTCTCTCACGCGCACGAAGAGTGTCGGAAAATGTATTTGGAATATTGAGTCAAAAATTTCAGCTTTACAATCGAAGACTGAAGTTAAAACCAGAAAATGCAGATAAAATCATTTTGACTACGTGCATTTTGCACAATTATATCCGAGACATAATATTAATGCCATACAACAAGACCATGCGCATAGAACTGACACTGGTTTACAAAATTTACCACGACAAGGAGGAAGTGCAGCAAATACTGCATTTACTGTTCGAGATGTATTCAAGGAATTTTTTATGACAAAACATGGCCGTGTTGAATGGCAAGACACAATAAATTAAAAAATATTTTATAAAAACTATTTTATTAGTACAATAGAATAAATTATATTCATCTTACCTGACTGGTTCATTTCTTTCGCAATTCTTCTCCAAGCATTTTCTTTAAATATATTATCACTATATTTTGAATGGCTCATTACATATAATGGCTCACAAGATTTAACCATTTCAATTAATTTTTCCTGGTCCATCTTGTTAATTTCGTCCGTTCTTCGCCGTTATTCAGTGCAGACTGTCCGACTCGCCACCGACAAGTCCCGACACGTTTCGACACGGACCGTCAAAACATTCTTTGCGATAATGTCGGTCAATGTCGGTACGTTCCGTTGACCGAACGTGCAGGTCGGTGCCGGTTAGTGTGGACAGTCTCGTTAAAACGCATTGTTTAATGTTTTGTCGTGCCGGTGCCGGTACGTGTCGTTGCCGGAACGTGACGGTCCGTGCCGTATAGTGTGAATCAACCTTTATTGTTTTCCGTTCTGAGCCTTAATAAACCCGAGTTCTTATCTTTATAACGAGAATGGTTATTTCTGCGATCCCGGGAGTACGCGGACGCGTTCGCGAGTGCGCGCGACTCGAAGAGCGAACGGAGCGTAACAGTATGTACCTATATGGCTATTGCTATGTTTACGCCGAGCGTTATACTTCTGTAGTAACTTATCTCGGCTAGAGACCCCCGTTTACACGGAGAGAATTATCGTAAGTTGTGATAATTTGAGTAAGTTACTACAGAAGTAACGCTCGCGTAAACATAGTATATGTAGTATATATTGGAATATGTGTGCGTGCGCGCGTGTGAGTACACACATATTATAATACATGCAATTGTAATTCTAATATTGCGTAGGCCCGTTCTAGACTGGAGCAATCATTGATTATCCATGATTTTTACCCGTCTACACTACTCACTAGGGTGAGCCGCGAGTAGGATCATCCTCCAGTCTAGAACGGGCAGTACAAATGTAGACATATTCATGTTTTGCATGAATACCTCATTAGAGCAATATACAGAATTATATTTACGATAATGTAAAAAACGGAATTAAAAATATTGACATTATCGACATATTGATTAATCGACATTTTTGATTCCAATTCCTACCACCGTGAAGGTAAAGGGCGCTGTAATTCGCGCGTTAGAGTTCGCCGGCCTTCTTTATCGACGCTGATCGAGTTCGCCTGCGGCTCCAGCATCCCCTTAACCGATTATCAAATCATTAAAATGAAAGATTATTCCACAGAAGATATTTCGGGCGAGTTTATTTACATGGATATATCAGTCGGTCTCGAGTCTTGCATTACTATTTTTCATGAAGGAAACATTGAATTAATCATCAACATTCATGGACTTCCTTTAACACGGTCGGGGGGGAAATGTTTTTGGCCTATTTTATGTAAGGTACATTATATACCTGATATTTACCAACCATTTATAGTAGCCATCTATTTGCGGTAATAGCAAACCAAAAGACTTATTAGAATATTCAAAAAAGTTTATAGCAGAATTAAATTATTTGCAAGAGCATGGTATAAGACTTTTTCAAAAAACCTTCATTGTTACATTGAAATGTTTCGCTGCGGATACTCCAGCACGATCTTATCTTAAATGCACTAAAGGATATAGTGCATGCGAAAGATGCACTATATACGGAGTTCGGGATTTAATGAAAAAGACTTCAAAAGTAATATATCCAGGTGTTAATTATGCAGCAAGGACAAATGAATCATTTCGTAATAAGGATGATCCTGAACATCATATGGGAAAATCTCCTATAGAAAAAATAAAACCTGCAATAGATATGACTACTAGTTTTATTCTTGATTTCATGCACTTAGCCTGCGTAGGTGTGATGAAGAAATTACTGAAGATGCTCATGTACGGCTCTAATTTAAACATCAGATTAAGTCCAATCCAGGAACTTCCGTTTCCGGCGATATCGTGAGTGACACGTGTGTGAGTGACTGGGCGAAAATCAAGCGAAAAAGAGTGTGAGAGGGTGTATGAAAAGCAGCGAGTGGGTGAGAGAGAGAGAGAGAAGTGGAGGAGTGAGAGCGTGTGTGAGTGGACACAAGTCTAAGGGAGAGGATAGGGTTAGATACAGGACAGGGAAAGTGGTGTGAGAGCAACGGTCAGGCAGGTAGGCACGGAATAAATCAGAAGAGAGGGGCAAAGCGTATAGGCGGGGACGTCACGGCGGTACGCGTGGGGCATAGATTATTATAGATATAGAAGGGAAAAGAACGGTAAACGCATTGAGGCATAGAATAGCTGGAGAGATAGATATTGCCGAGAAAAAATGACGGAAGAAAAAGGAAAAACGGCAAGATTGATAGAATTAGAGGGAGGAGAACAGGAGAGAGGGAGAGGGGAGAGAAGAGGAAGTACAGGCAACGTGGATCTAATAAAGAGAAAGAGGGGGGCGATAGAAAAAGGGGAAACAGAAGAATGGGCTTTCAGCAGGAGCAAGAAAGTGCAAAGATCGCCGCAAAAAGAAGGCAAGGAGAGTACAGAAGACGAAAAAAGCTGGATAGAAGAAATAAAGAAGGAGGTAAAAGTTGAGATGAGAGAAGGGATAACTACAGGGACTGGAACAGAAAAGAAGGATCATGATAGAGAGAAAAAGACTAACAGTAAGAGAAAGAAAGATAAGACTAAATGATGACCTGACATGGAAGGAGAGGAAGATGAGATGGAATTTAGAAGACATTGCAAGACAGGAGAGAGGAAATGGTAAGAGAGTAAGAGTAGGATATGGAAAAATTCAAATAGAAGGAAAATGGTGGAAATGGAAGGAGGATGTAGAGATATTGCGAGACAACGAAGGAAGAGTGTGGAAGAAAAGGGGGGAAGAATAAGAGAAGCAAAGGATGGAGGCAATCCAGAAGAGGAAGACGAAGGGGACAATGAAGGTAAAAAAGAGGATGAAGAAGAGAATGTAAAAAGAAAGGACAGAGAGGAGGATAAGGGATATGGAGAGAGTAAGAGAAAAACCAAGACAGGAAGGAGGAGGAGACTTGGAAGGTGGCTTTCTGGAACGTGGCGGGTATAGCAAACAAGGATAAGGAGTTCTGGGAAGGGATAAAGGAATGGGACGTAGTGATAATGATGGAAACATGGTTGGATGAGAGGGGATGGGAGAAAGTGAAAGAGAAGATTCCAAGCGAATACAGATGGAGAGTGCAGATAGCGACCAGGAAGAACAAAAAAGGAAGGGCGAGTGGAGGCATGTTATTAGGAATACGGAAAAGGATAGAAGAGGTAAATGAAGAAAGAAGGCTGAAGGAAGAAAAAGGAAAAATTGAATGTAAGATAAGAATAGGAGAAGAAATTTGGAGAATAATAGGAATATATGTAAATAATGATATAGACAAGAAGCTAGAAGGCTTGAAAGATCGGACGGAGGAGGGGGAAAAGGGGGTAAAGACTATAATAGGTGGAGATTTTAATGCTAGAACGGGTGAGGAAAGAGGATGGGAAGAGGAGGACGAGGGAAGAATAGAAGGAAGAGGGAGAAGATCAAAAGACAAGAAAATAAATAAGGACGGTAGAAAGCTATTGGAATATATAGAGGAAAGAGGATGGATGATATTAAATGGAGGGGTGAAAGGAGGTGAGGAAGGTGAATTTACATACACAGGAGGGAAAAGCGAGACAGTTATAGATTACGTTATAGGAGAGGAGGAGGTTAGAGAAAAAGTGGAAAGACTGGAAGTAGGAGAAAAAGTAGACTCAGACCATCACTCATTAATAGTTTGGGTGAGAGGTAACCCTAAGAGAAAGCAGAGAAGAAAAGAGGGAGAAAGAATAAGAAGAATATGGAGCGAAGAGGGAAGAACGCAATTTAGAGAGTGGCTAGGGATGATAGAAGGAGGAAAAAGGGAACTACAAGAAGAGATAGAAGAAGGAATATCGAGGATAAGAAAAGTAATAGAGGAGAATGAAAATGAGGATGGAAGAATGGCTAACAAGAACAGAAGAGGGTGGTGAGATGAGGAATGCAGGGAGAGAAAGAGAGAAGTGAGGAGAGAACTAAGAAAATGAAGGAAAGGAAAAGGAGAGGTGGAAAGGTATAGAGAAGGGAAGAGGGAGTACAGAGAAATGTGCGAAAGAAAGAAGAAAGAGGAAAAGGAAAGGATGATAAGAGAGATAGGGGAAGCGAGAACGGAAGGAAAGGTATGGGAGTTGATAGGCAGAGTAAGAAAGAGAAGGAGGAGGATAAACGAAGAGATAAAGCTCGAAGAGTGGAAAGAGTTACTTCATGGAATTAATAGGTGGGGTGGAGAATAGGGTAGTAAAAGGAGAAGGGGGAAGGGACAGGCAAGAAGAGGAAGAGATAGAACTGGAGGAGGTAAGAAACCTAATAAAAAAATTGAAAACAGGAAAAGCAATAGGCAATGATGGGATACTGAACGAGGCGTGGAAATTTGGAAAAGAAATGGTGAAATGGATATGTGAAATATGTAAACGGGTATGGAGGGGGGAAGGCTGGCCGGAGCAATGGAAGGAAGGGGAAATAATTCCAATAATAAAGAAAGGAGAAGGGCGAGAGGTGAAGGATTACAAAGAAATAACAATTATGTCTTCAATGTACAAGATCTATGCAGCGATACTAGCAGAAAGGATAAGGAAATCCAATACGAAGGAAACCCAATAAGAAATCCACAAAGGGCGCAGTACTGTCTCAGTACTGGCATTACTGGCGCGGTATCGGCAGCCAGTGTTGGCACCTGTACTGGCATATATCTGGGGTGATAACGATGTTCTGTACTGGTTTGCCAGTAATGCGCCAGTAGTGGCAAACCAGTATTGGCATTTAGTACTAGGCCAGTATAGGCTGAAAGTGTTGGCGCAGTACCGACGTAACTACGGGCGCGATACTGACATATGTCTGGGATGATAACGATGTTCTGTACTGGTTTGCCAGTGATGCGCCAGTAGTGGCAAACCAGTATTGGGATGTAATACTAACCCAGTATTGGCTAAAAGAGCAGGCGCATCAGTACTGACGTAACTACGGTATTGGAGTGCGGTATTGGCGTAAATCTTATTAACTTAAATGCTTATTATGCAAAATAAAATATGTTCGAGAGCCCGCGGTAGCGCGAGGTAGCGCGAGGTAGAAGACGACCACAAATAACAGCAAGCACAGAAATTCAATAAACGAAATATAAAGAGTGTATTTACAAAAGTATATGTACAGAGTTTTGCAGCGAGTCCTTTTCAGGCGACAAGCCGTGAGCGGTAGCGCGCACTGAGATTAGCACGGCAAACGCGGCGAGATGTTGCAAGCGCGAAAGCGAAAGCGAGTGCGGAAAAGCGGTGAAAAGCGGTGTGCGGTAGTATAAGGATACTAGGCGATATCGGCGAGCGAAATCGATTCCGCGGCGCAGCGGCGATCCTTTTATCACCTTTGAGGCGGAACTCCCTCCAGGCTCTTTGCAAATAATTTTGGGAAGGTGATTGGCCATCGGTGGCCCACGTCATCGCGCTTACGTCACGGTTTCGGTTGAAGATCCGACGTGCTCGTTACAAGTTTTCGACTGCTTTGTTTATAGCATGGATCTTTTCTTTGTGCCAGAGCGGTTACTTGACTTTGTTTGCGCGACTGGTTGACCGTGGCAGCGTTATTGTAAAGTTCGCGACTGTTCTGGAAGGCTAATAAGGGAAAGATCCATGCTATACTTGATACGATATCTTTATGCGATTGCTTTAATGATTTCGTCAGTGCGACTTCACTCTACATTTTAACGAACGCGTGCTTGCGCTGACACGCGATTATCATGATCTCAAACAGATATGTAGTTGATGTAGGTATTTTATGAAAAGAGGAAAAAGAAATAAACTCCACATTTATTAAAACTCCAGATTTATTTTTCTAAAAACACCTTAAAATTCAGAAATGACTTTTTAAGCAGATGTATACAAAATAAAAAGAAAATAAATTTTCTTCAAACAAACTCTTGTAATGAAAAAAATTAATGAAACATGTGTTATAATTCTCGTAAACATCTGCATAAACTCGTAATGTTTTGTGAGTGAAAGTATTATTTAATTCTCCTCCGTTTCTTTGACAGTCTTTTTTAAATTTCTCTTTTTTTCCACCTTCTCTATCTTTTGCACCTGAAAACCAACGACTAAATTGGGAGTTAAGTTCTTTTAATTGTAGTTCGGGGCATTTAGTCAGAATGACTTCTGAAATGTAATAGAATATATTAACCTTTAAAAAATAACTGATCATATTAAAAAAATTAGTAGTGCAAGAAAGAATACTATACCTCGAAGATATTTGTAAGTTTCTGTTTTCGAAAAATTTAATTTCTGAACACCATTAGTTTCTCGTCCAAAAGCAGAATATAGAAGTTGTACGTTTTTTGTAATAATGCCGGGAATAACTATGCTAAGATTTTCTGAGAGCCTCATTGAATTTTTAATATTAAGCACCATAAAACATTTCTGAAAAAAGAGAAAAATTAAATATAATAAATTAAATATAATAGAAGTAAAATCAAATTAGAATAAGGAATGTGAAATTCTTACGACATTCTTGACCAAGTCATCATTTTTCAAATTATCTTCAAACTGCAGGAAACTGTTTAAGTCATCTTTCGGCAAATCAGTAATTCTTCCTTCTTCCATGATCTTTTCAATATATCCACTGTTTCTACTAGCAGCAATAGTTCCTCTAATTTTTTCAGCCTCATCGCGGATTCTATATTCAATACTTCGTTTCATGGATTCCAAGAAAGATAAGCTTGCCTAAATAGCTTGCTTCAGTGACAAAATCCTGTAAAAATTCATCTACACTTTGTGGCTTCGAATTTCCGCTATATGCAGCAACAATAAATGGTTGACACTCGTATTGATTGTGTAGAACAAGCCCTGAGTGGATCCAAAATTGTTCGCTTGAACCGTGATATAATGGGAGGCCATCAATATTAAATAATAAGCTAATAGTGCTCTCCGTGTATTCATCATTGATTATCGCTTTTAATCCTTCTTGTATGCCAAAATATACATAAAAACCATTTGTGTTCTTACAACTTTTCATACTTTTCACATTTGGATTAGATTTTGTTTGCAATAAGGTAGCTGCTGATTTGGGCAAATTCGGTAGATTTTCAGCTCGTAAAATCACTAGCAGCGCTTCTATTGCCTCAACTGTTAGACTGTTTCTAAATCTTACACACCAGCTTTGTAATTTTTCTGTAATAGAAACTACTGTCACAGTTGAGTCATCATTACCATTTTCTCGAGAGCTTTCTTCTGAAGTCCATAACTGCTGAGAAGATAAAGAAGATGGAGAAGGTTGAGAATTTGACGAGCTAAAATCTGGCGTTCTATTAGTCCGGTCAAAAGATGAGTCTTCGTCATCGCTAACATAAGAATTTGAATCGTCGAATCGACATTGCTTAGCATCTGATGCATTACTTGATAATGTAATTTCTGCAGCTGATCGTTTCAAGTCACGGTATTTTTTTACTCGATAATATGCAGTACTCATTTTAAACATTTTTCTGAAAAAATTGCAGTAGAATACAGAAATACAAATTTATTAAAAAACGACACTACGTAACATAAATTCGCTCTTATAATTTTTATAATTTTCATAAATATTCATTGTTAGTGCACAAATGTACAAATTCAATTATTATGCAATGATTACCGAATCTAATCGATACGCACACGCGCGCACATGCACAAGCACACGTAAGCACACGCAAGTACACTCACGCACGCACGTACGCACGCACGCACGCACGCACGCACGAGCGCACGCACGCACACACCTTAAGCCTGGTCTACATAGGTCGCAGTTTGCAAAACGCAAGACACACGCACAGTCTACATATCAATCTAACCTCTATACACAGAGAGGTTAGATTGACATGTAGACTGTGCGTGTGTCTTGCGTTTTGCGAACTGCGGTTTATGTAGACCGGGCTTTAACAAGGTTTTACAATCGTCTCAGTACTGGGTCAATTGTAAAACCAAGTCACTTGCTGACAATGCTAGCCAAAACTGCGCCAGTACTGATCTTCTACCGAATTAGTACCGATAACAATTTTGGCCAACAGTCGGCAGATATACACCGTTTGTGTGTGAATGCACACACATAACACACACACACACACACACACACACACACACACACTCTCTCTCTCTCTCTCTCTCTCTCTCTCTCTCTCTCTCTCTCTCTCTCTCTCTCTCTCTCTCTCTCTCTCAATCACACCTTTGATATCCATTAATGATTCTTATAATAAATTATAAGAACTCACTCAATATATGTCGCAATGATCAGAAACAAAATACCGATATGTACGAAGAATCCACTTCCTCATGTCTTCCTTCCCGTTCAATTTCCAGTACGCAAGGTAGGTATTTTTTATCGGCTCCGGGACTTCTTTCTTCTGTAAAAGAAACTATAATTATGTAGAAAAAACCTCGCGATCCTTCGCGGTCCGCACAAGAGACGAATTATACTTCAACGTGTACCGCCTTCTTCTTCTTCTTCGTCTCCTTACCACGGTTCACAACAAATGTCGGTAGAGCTATCCCAAGCGACCAATAAACGCGTTTACATGTGATCAGCTGAAGAATCACACAAGAGGAACTCTCAACGAGGCTAAACTAGCCAATCGAACTCAACCGCGCGTACAAGGCAGCTATTAGAAGCGCCACGTGAAACTTAACTTGCTTTAACGCGTAAGGGCCTCCGCACAAGCTTTTCCGTAAACGCGTTACGTGACATTAAGTATGCTTTACAGTTCTGATTTTCTTTTGCGTTGACCCAAGTTTAAGGTTACGTACGGATGTCACGTACGTAACCCACTATCCAGTACAGGACCAACTGACGGTTGTCGAGAGTTGGTCCAAAGTTATTATTTCGACGCTGCGCCAGTAGCTGGGCCAGTAATGAAGACCCTATGGGACGGATTGGCTATAATAGGGTTTTCAGTACTGGCGCAGTACAGGCAGACAATCGGCTCACTACTGGCGCAGTGTCGAATGATAACTTCGGACGAACTCTCGGCAACCAATAGTTGACTCATTGTCAGTATTGGCTTTACAATTGGCTCAGTGCTGGACCAGAACTGGCCCGTTTTCGAAGGTGGCGCCGGCGAAAGCAACACGCCGCGAGTCTAGAATTGATTAAAAAACAGTTTGATGACTATAATCATTAAAGTTTCAATATAAAATATTGATTTTTACAAAGTTATTGAATAAAATGGGTGCCCGTACCATTTTTTCCTATACGTTATTTTAATTAATTATTATTGGTATGGATATTATACACTATTGCTGTCAGTATTAGCAAATTTTACTGGAAATTTTTTTAAGTCGGCTCGCGGCGTGTTGCTTTCTCCAGCGTCACCTCCGGAGACGGATTAGTACTGGCCCACCACTGAGCCGATCGTAAAGCCAGTGTCAACTATCGATTGCCGAGAGTTGGTCCGAAATTATAGTCCGATGCTGCGCCAGTACTGGACTGGTTGTTTGCTAGTACTACGCCAGTACTGGGCCGATTGTAAAACTCTATATGAGTAGTCAGTACTTTGAACTCAGCCCGTAGGATGTCAGTATTCTGCCAACGCTTGGCATAGCTGTATGATATACGGGTTTGCCATCATAAACTCAATTTCTGTTAAGCCAGAATTACGCCAATACTGGGCCAAGACTTGTATGCCAGTGCTGGTATTTTGACATAGGCGCAGTACATAGGCCAGCACTGAATATGGGATGCCCGGATAAATTTCTACTCGGGTCGTTTTGACGTACGCCATTGACGATCGGTAACGAATCACGCATGAAAACACCTCTGAAGAACGGTACGTGCATTCGCCTTGCCAGTCGATTCAATTGTACGTTAGTCGTAATACCCGTGGGCATATTTAACGACTTTTTGATGTTTTTTTTTAATCTTCAACGCTACTACTCGCCCGCGTTTGTACGGGCCAAGATACAGTCCTTGTCCATATTTGTACGGAGCGAGATAAAGTTCGCGACCTTCCATGGCGCGATTGTGACGTTGCATCTCTTCCAGCTGACGCCGCGCGGCTTTGCTAGCGTTCACCGTCGTTGTAACTCCGGCCGCTCCGCCGGCCAGAGAACCGAGAACAACGGTAGAATTGACAATACACCGCCTCGTTTTGCTGTCGGAAGTATCCGTTTTTTCGTCGACCTTTTCCTCGTTCTTGTTTTCTTTGTTTTCAAGCCCATTCCGAGCTTTGTCTTAGCCTTCATGGCCGCCCAGACGGCTGTAGCGGCAGCTCTCTCTTCGAGAGCCGAATCTCTCGCGATGACGCGTCCTAGCGCTCTCTCGGCGAGTATATTGTCCGCCGCGTGTCTCTCGGTGAGGCCTTTGCTACGCGAATGTCGTGCTCGCGACACGCTGCGTCCAATGGATTTACACCCGGATCACATCTAGCCAATCGTTCTCGTAAACAAGTACCCGGACCGCAAAACTGATAGCCGGGAATGTGCAATTCGATCGGAAGTGCGCCTATCGCGCGATTAAACAAACCTCTACCTGTTTTATTTCGTTGACATTCGCCGCAATTCTTAATCAACGGGGCAGGACCGTCAATGTGCGTTCGCTGCCACGGTTGATTGTTATGTTCGTAACAGCGACGATAGTTCTGAACCTTCAAATCCGCCTTTATATGTTCCGGAAGCTTGTCCCACACGTAGTGGACGTAATCGCCACACATTTGCAACAGAACGGCTTTCGGCACAAATTGCAGCTGTTCGGTGCTCAAATCGCGAATACCCGAAGGTCTCGACAGCAGGACGAACATCTTTGTTACTGAGCGATTCGCGGTGCCGCGCACCTATAAATAGACGGTCAAACGAAAGTCCGATTCAGTCGGCAATGCTAAGAAAAAAAAAGAGATTCGTGCGACAACCGTTGGCGATTCGCGTGACGAATTGCGACGACAGATCACGGTCGATGGAGGGCAACGCGGAGAAGCGCAGACACGGTACGATGCTACCGACTACTATACGCGCGATCATTTGTGGCCCCTCGAATTGCGGTAAAACCAATGTTCTAATAAGTTTGCTGGAAAGTCCGCACGGTGTACGTTTCGAAAACGTGTACGTGTACTCGAAATCACTACAACAACCGAAATATCGATATCTGGAGAATTTATTGACATCGATCGATGAAATCGGCTACTACACCTTCTCCAATAACAGTGACGTCATTCCACCGAGCGACGCGTGTCCAAACTCGATCTTCGTCTTCGATGACGTGGCGTGCGATAAGCAAGACGCTGTGAGAGTATTTCTCGATGGGCAGGCACTCGAGCGTCGACTGCTTTTATCTCTGTCAGACGTACGCGAGAATACCTAAACATCTGATACGTGACAATGCGAATCTGCTGATCCTGTTCAAGCACTAATTTGAAACACGTGTACAATGATCACGTAAATACCGACATGCCGTACGATGAATTTTGCTCGTTGTGCCACGATTGTTGGCAATGCAAGTACGGATTCGTAGTGATAGACAAGGACAGCGCGCTATCGAATGGTCGATACAGAAAAGGATTTAACGTGTACGCGATACCGCAAAAGCGGTCAGTCGTCGCCGATACGTCGTCGAAGGTGAAACGTTAGCGTTATAGAGATCGACACTCTGCTTTTTTTTCCCCGTGATAGCTGCGATCGACATGAGCGAGAAAATTCGCGAACGCGAGAAGATCGTGAAAGAGATTGCGAAAACGAGTGATACGATTCGCAAGAAACTTCGCGCTTTGGAAACCGGTAAGATCGAGAAGGACATTGAGTTGGACACGCACTTTAAGCCTCTCATCGGGCCGCTGAAAAAGATCGTCGACAATTCGAGCTTGATCGCGGTGAAGAAAGAGGAGCCGACGGAGAGCGACGCTGACGCGGGAATCGAAACGCTATCCGTTCAACAGCGCGGGGAGGAGGAGGAGCAGAATGCTACACCGAAGAGAAAGAGGGAACGATTAGACTCCTGGTTGGATCTCTCATCGACACCGCGTAAATCTAATCAATCGAAACGATCAAAAGTACTACTGTTCGAAATTGAAGAATTGTTCTTAGAAAGTTCAGACCGCTGAAAGGCATTTGCCTTAATCTTCTTGTAGTCCAAATATGATCGTATCTCACGCATATTCGAATTTCAAGCGTAAACTCGAGCGTTTCAAGATCACGCGCTCGCTGCGTGCACATCCAGCGAGCGAGAGAGCAACAACACGAGCAAATAAATAACCCCGAATATACGCGACGATACCTCGCGATCGCATCTGGTGAGTCAGTAGCTCGTAACGAGACCGTGAAGACAGTTCATACCTCGCTCGCTCCGTTACTCATTCGCTCGCTGACTTCTCTCTCCGAATCAATTGTAATCGGGAAGGAGAGTCGAACGTTTCGATCTCAACTGACTTGTGAGTGTGAAAGAGAGTGCGATCGACGACGCGCAGCCTAAGCGGTGCAAGACCCCTTTCAACGCCAGCAACAACAACGAAGCGCAAAGAGTTCGCCAGGACTGCAGGAAGGAAAGGTCATCATCGCTCTCTCTTTCTTGTGCTGGTACACCGAGCATTAAAGTTTGTGTCGTTACACTCGCCTTATTTTCTTTGCCCCCCCGACCATCCACGGGATCCTCCGAGATACACTCGCTCCGAGCTCAAGTCTGAGCGACCCGGCATCACAGGCGATCTCGTCGAGATCGCGCCTGAACAACTACCGATAACCTCTACACCGTCCGCGCCGACGCAAACCGTGCAACATACAATTCCTGAATCACTCGCAAACGTGGATGTTTTCGAAACCACGGACGACTCGATCGCGACGACCGTTCGAAAGCAGTTGCAAACGTTGGAGGGTCGAGAAACGACTAATGAACGCTTATGAAACGGCTCAGAAACGACTACCGAACGACGATAAGTGACAAGAAACAGTTAAGTGACGACGATGAACGACAACAAACGTTTCAAGAACGGTTGTCGGACGGCTGTCAAACGGTTCACGAATGGCTCAAAAACGGTTACGAACTGTTCAGAAACTGCTACGAACGACGCACTAGAAACAGAAACGGCGACGAACGGCTGGAGAACGATGACGAACCGTTAACGAAACGCTAACGAAACGACAACGAAACATGAGACCGTTAAAATCCGATGTAGATAAAAATATCGAAAAGCGATGGTTGGTGGACGAATTGCACGCACCGGCGAGAAGAAATTTTCCTCGCAGACACGTCATAGTGCGAGGGTACGACGACCTGTGGCAAGCTGATATCGTCGAGATGCGCCCGTACTCGCGTTTCAACGGAGGCTACCACTACATACTCACTGTCATCGATGTGCTGAGCAAGCACGCGTGGGCCATATCGCTCAAGGGTAAAGGCGGCAGCGAGACAGCTGACGCTATCGCTGAGATAATTCGAGATAGCGGGAGGTGCCCTAGTAACCTGCAAACCGATATGGGAAACGAATTTTACAACGCCGACGTGCAACGTCTCGTGAGAAAACACGGCATCAATCATTATTCCACGTATTCGGTGATGAAGGCATCGATCGTCGAGCTATTCAATCGCACGTTAAAGAACAACATGTGGAATTTACGCTCAACGGAAATTACAAGTGGATCGACGCGTTATCGCGACTCGTGTCGGATTAGATCGCGCGCAAGCATCGAACGATCGGCATGCGACCCGTCGACGTTACCCCGCGATCGCCGAAAGACTCTTGGCTACGGTGTACAGCGCGATAAAGATCGCGGGTCCGCCAAAGTTCAAAGCGGGCGACTCGGTACGCGTCAGCAAATACAAGACAATTTTCGAGAAGGGTTACACGCCGAATTGGGCCACCGAGGTGTTTAAGTTCGTTAAAGTGCGGCGTACCAATCCCGTAACCTATCTACTCGAGCACTATCGTGGAAAATCCGTCGCTGGAGCGTTTTACGAGCACGAGTTGCATCGCGCGACTTATCCTGACGTGTATCTCGTGGAGAAAGTACTGCGCAGGAAGGGTGACGAGGTTTACGTAAAATGGTTGGAATTCGATGGATCGCACAACTCTTGGATACACAAGGACAATGTGATTTAATTTGTGCAGATTGTGTTTTTTAAAACATATGAAAAAAATAAACTATGTAAAAAATATTAAATACAAAATATCTAATATATAAAAATATGTAAGACGTATGCAACATATAAAATGTTTGAAATATGAAATACATGTACGATATCTTTATTAATATTCTTTCTAATATAATACGTTATCCACTCGAGGACTATTGTGGGTTTCGTGTTCATCGTGGCGCCATAAACAAATTTTTTCTTGGAAAAAGGGGCGGTTATTGCGTAGACGTATCTATTTCGCACTATTTTTTACGACGCAGTACGCAAGACAAAGGAAGAAATGCAAAACAAAGAAAGAAATGATCTTTCAAGATTCAGTTGGAGCGAGAGAGAGAGAGCAAAGGGTATATAACGAGGGATGCGTCAAGCCGCAGTAGTATGATTGAAAATCTGTGTGCAGCGATACATCTGTGCAGCGATCGAGACACTTAAAATCTGTGTGCAGCGATCGAGAGACTTTCTGGTAAATGTGCAAATTAATATTAAAAATAATGGAGTGTGATGTGGCATAATTTTGTGACACCATAATTTTTATGCCAAAGGTTTTCACAGTATGGAGGTGGTGGAAGGTTTCGGTCTGATGCTCACGCGGAAGGATCTCTACACGCTGGCCGACTTAAATTGGCTGAACGAAGAAGTAATAAACTTCTACATGAATCTGTTGATCGCTAGAGGCATATCTTCCGACACGTATCCAAAAGTACATGCAATGAACACGTTCTTTTATCCGAAACTTCTGTCGAGCGGTCACTCGTCTCTGAAGCGATGGACCAGGAAAGTTGACATATTCGCACAGGATCTTATAGTTATACATCTAAACGTTCACTGGTGTATATCGATAGTAGATTTCCGCGATAAATCAATTGTATATTACGATAGTATGGGTGGCGATAATCCGAAATGTCTAGCGGCGCTAAAACAATATGTACAAAAGGAGAGTCTGGACAAGAAAAAACACCCTTACGATATAAGTGATTGGAAATTTCAGTCCGCCAAGAACATTCCACAACAGATGAACGGTAGCGATTGTGGCGTGTTTTCTTGTATGTTTGCCGAGTATGTCTGCGCAAACAAAAAAATTACATTTACTCAGGACGACATGTCGCGTTTTAGAAAAAAATGTTTAAGGAAATAATAAATAGAAAACTTGTATAAAAAATATATAACGAATAAATGTTTATAATATAAAATACAAAAATGTGCGATTAATATTCCTTCCATTAATATATTACATACGATACTTAGCGCTAACTATGACATCGTACTTTACGGGATGCCGTTTCTTGATCAAGTTCTAATATTCACTCTACCTTGGCACTTACACTAAAACGTTATTAATATTTTACAATTTATCTCTTTGACAATTTAAACCGCGATAAAACGCATAACCGCTTCATACGCGGTCAAGTGATCAAATAAAAACACTAAAAATTACCGACGTCTCTCTGACTTCATGCGCGAAAGCGGAAAGCCGTGAAAAATATGGAAACGAAGTACATTACATACATACATACATACATACATCAATACATACTGCGACGCTATTTCGCCCGGTCTCGCTATCCGGAGAAGGGCTATCGTGGATTAATAGAACGCGCAATTAGACCGAAAGAACAAAAATGCAATGGGCGCCAGGCGCGACAAGTCGCACCACCATACGATAACTTACTTAACGGTCTTACGCGGTACCTCAGGGCGTGGTTTCCTTTCGGGGAATTCGGAGAGGAGGCGTGCCGCAATTAACCACACAAAACTTAAGGAAAGAATCATATGTGATATATTTGAAATTAGGCAGAAATCATATGTAATAAATATCATGTATTTGAAATAGTTGAATCAGATCCTACGGACGGGTGAACAAAGAGAGATTGACGCTAGAATCTCGGATAGAATCAACGAAGGCGAAACGAATTAACGCGAGAATGTCGGATAGATTAACGCAGACGAACTAACGCAAGAATGTCGGCTAGATTAACGCGGAAACACAAATGAGACGAATTAACGCGAGAATGCCGGATAAATTAACGCAATAGACGCACGCAAGAAAAACTAACGCAATTAATGGAATGAATCCACACAAGAAATTAATACGCACAAAATGAAGGTAACTACAACGCGGTAACTCACTACGAACGCACAACGAATACTTACGCCGCAATACCGACCACTTGGGTCGAACGCCCCTACCTACGCCTACAGCGGGCACCCGGGCCACCTCGATTCCGCACGACGCCAAAATTGTGGGCGATCTCGCCGTACCGGCCCCGCCGGCCGGTGATCGACCCCCGAACACAAAATAGGGATTCGTATCGCGGACGATCCCGCGGCCTGCCACGCGAATCCCGAAATCTCTCGCAAGTACGGAGATTCCGCGGCCCCGCGCCAATCCCGACGATCTTCTCGTCCCTCCAAACGCAATATACGCCTTCCTATGTGACCGCACGGAGGTATGATTTTCCCCCCTTTATCAATTTTATGTCTCCCGACACGGTCGCCACTCGATTTTTACCACGAAACCGAGAAAGGATTAACCGGTAAGTATCTGATTTTCCCAACCTTTCGACGCCTCGCTGATTCCCCTTCCTTTTTTCTGCTTCAGGTCGCCTGTGTTCGCCGCCGGATCTAGGATCACCGCTGGACCACGGGCTTTGGATCTCTGGACTGCAGCTGTGCACCGCCGCTTGATGCCTCTGGATCGCCGCTGGACCGCCTCTGGATCTCCCCGAACGGACGTAGGATCGCCGACAGATGAGTATCAGGATCAGGTAGGTATATCGATAAGGTAAGTAGACCGCACACGAGTGAAGTTAATGAATGTATTTCCTTTTAGTAGGTAAAATATAATTTATTTTACTCTGTTTCAGATGATACAAGCTTCGTACTCGCAAGTCTTAATGTTTAACGCGCTCGACGCGGGATATTCTAAGTGCTGAGTGCCAATGATCGAATAATTGAATACTCCGAATGATCTTAGCTCGTACTCCGAATAATCGACTACTCCGAATGATCGACTACTCCGAATGATCTTAGCGCGAATTCTCCACGAGTGATGGTCTCGGCCCCGTTATATACTCTGGGCCGCCACCCCACTTGCCCGGAGCTTCGCCCAATCTCCACATCTGTTTGCCAGGTGTCTCGCACACCTGTTTCGCAGCTGTGGTGGTCGTCGCTTCCGCATTCCTGGGCCATTGTTCGCGCAAACCAAGCCTCATTGTTCGGCTTGTTATTCGCGTATTCTCGCAGATCAACAACTTTCTAATCGAGTCCGCGTACATTCCTTCTCGAACATTCCAGTACTCATATACGCGGTGTTCCCTTTTTCGCTAATTTCGCCCATATCTACGTTACATAATTATCCCGCTTCGCTTTTGACGCTATCGTTATCGTCGCGCTGGTTTTGTTCGCCCTGCCTCTTTCGCCTCGAGTCACCCGGTATCTAAGTGTCTCGATGTATCCCGTGCTCCTCAACGTTTCTACGTCCGTGGTATCGCATTAGCGCCTCCCTCACTTCCGGTACGCCGGCCAATGTCCGCGACTCGCTCCTGGCCACACCCCGGGCGTGCCTTCGACCCACGTTTGCCCTCCGGCTGGCCCGTTGACCTACGGCTGTGACCGCGCCTCCGTGGTAACACGTCCTTCGGTCCCGTGTGTTCGGTACGCCGTTTGGCCGTGTCTTCGCGTCGATCTTGGTAATTGTCATGCGCTCGCATGCTTTATCCGCCGGTCAGGCCATTCGTTCGCGTGGTTCGCTTCCCATGTCGCATGGTAACCCGATTTCGGGTTTTACCCATTGAATCGGTTGTCCGCCCGTATCGGTAGTGTACCCGTGACGCCCGCAACAATTCGGCATCGGTACTTTGCCCGTCGCGCTCGTGGTTCGCTTAGTTCGCTTACCATGGTGCATGGTAAGGCGATCTCTACGTTCGCACGCTCGCGATACCGTTTATCGACGGTAATCCTTTATTTTACTTGTTCTGAACTTTTCCGCGTTTACCATTCGCCGATCGGACCGGTGGATCTCTTAAAGTGCCTACCATGCCCCGTGGTACCCCGTTTTCGGTCCGCATGCTTCCGGTTGGCTGGCTGTCGCCTAGATCACGTTGTTCGCATCGTCTTTAGCCCATTGCGTTAATATTTCGCCGATCGCGCCGCTAGGTCGCTTAATACGCCTACCATGCCCCTTAATCGTTTTTCCGCCGTCCGCGCTGGCATTGTGAACGCGCCTTTAGCTTTGAATCTCGGACTCCCTTTTTTAGGGGTCTTAACCAAAACAAAATCACCGGGTATCTTTCCCGTTGAATCACTGGACCGCCGACGGTTCGGCCATTTTATGTCTGCTTACCGCAAATCAAATAAACGAAAGTAAACCAAAGGAAACGGAGACGCAAAACAAACTTATGAAACGAAAAGGCGAAACCAACAAATAACGAAACTAAAATTTAATCCACACTTTGCTTAGTTGGTTCTTGTTGATACCAAAATACAACGAAACTTGATGGCCTCTGGCCTTTACATAGGAACTTAAATTGGGTCAGAAAAGGAAAACGTAGTTCCATATTCCGCGCGCATCTGACTAATTATCTTATACACTAAACCGCTATATACACGGACTTTATTTACATTTCTTTTATTAGACGCTCGCTCCGCGTTTCGTCGCGTCCAACCGCTCTCCCGCCGTTGCCGCGTCTCTTAATGCCGCTTGCATTAGGCGCTTCTGCGCCTTGTAGCTATCCGGGCTGATCCTTGCGTCCTTGGCCTCCGTTGTCAGTTCCCGTAATTCGGGAGCGGGTCTGCTCCCCTTCTTTGTCCTTAGCGTGATGGCCGGGTGTGGGAGGATTCTGTCCTCCAGGACAGTCGGTCCCTGCTTCCGCATTGCTGCCGTCATGGGGGGCGCAGCCGTCGGCTGCACCTAGAGGTCCCGAATACGCTATTCGACTCCGAGGCCGAGTGCCCTTCAAAATACTTGACCACTCGCGGCTCGCAGCTTCCCCTCGCAATACTCGTTCCCACTATCTCCGCACGAAGCTCGACGCGATCATTCCGATCCACACGATTAAACACGGCACGATCATTTCAATTAACACGATTAAACACGGCACGATCGGTTCAATTAACACGAGTTCAATTAACACGATTAAACACGACACGATCAATCCGACTAACACAATCTAACACCACGCGACTGTCGGCCGTGACGGTGTTCCCGGGGAGGGCCTAATTGGTCTCTACTTACATGAAAGTCCACTCTCGGCGGTGCCCCAGCTCGAATTCCAGCGCGATCCTCTCGATTAAGAGCGCAAGGTAACCGTACGCGCTCATTTGGCCGGTCACAGGTAATTCCTGTGGCGCCTAGGTAACAGATATATACGCGTCCGGGGCCAGCGCCTCGAGTGAACCCTTTTTCCTATCGCGGGGACGCCAGGGTGGTGACCTTACAATTCGTCGATGCCTTTGTCGCAGTCCGGACGGCTCAGGGCTCGGGCGATGCTCTCTCGTCGGCGGCCGGCACGACAGTGATGGGGCTGTGGCCCGCCGGGACCGCGCCGGTTCCCCGCGCCTGCGCTGCAGCGTGCCGCTCGACCGGATCACCGATCCTAGCGCTCTCACCGGCGCCTATGTTTCGCACGCGCCGCTCCTTCCGTGCTAAACTCTGTGCGCGCTCACGGCACTTGCCTAAAAGAAACCGTTGTTAACTCTGTACATATTTGACATTATAAACTCTCTTTTTTTTGTACTTGCTGTGTCTTTTCTTGTGGTTGTCTTTACCTCGCGCTATCTCGCGCTACCGCGTGCTCTCGAACATTCTGGTCCTTCGAGCCGGATCATCGCCGGCAACCGCGATCGGGAGTGCCTGAAAAAAGGAAGACACCATGAGTCTTGACCAGAGCGCCATGCTGAACAGCCAACATGAACTTTTCATACGCATCTCCAGAGCCGTCGACAACCTGAAGAAGATGGGTCAGGCGAACATCACCCTCTCTGCCTTCGAGACCCGCATTCGCCTCCTCGACGACCATTGGGCCAAGTTCGAGAGTCAGCATGACCTAGTTCGAGCCTGCTACAAGGACCGCTACGCTGAGAGTGAGTACGCAAAATTAGACTTACTCGACCAAGCCGAGAGCGCTTACGTGCTCCAACGTAGCATCCTGTCCGAACAGGCGAAGCTCTTCAAGGCCGCGTTGGCTTCCACGTCCGTCACGGCGTCAGAGCAGGGGGGCGAACACGCGCCTCGCGTCTCGCTGCCCCGTATCAACTTGCCGCAATTTTCGGGCGCCTACGAGGACTGGCCATCCTTCCGCGATCTCTTTCGGTCGGTCATCGGCGACAAGTCGGCCATTCCGCCAGTCGAACGGCTGCACTACCTTCGCTCGTGTCTCAAAGGGCCGGCTGAAAAATTAATAAGATCTTTAACCATTACGGGCGAAAATTACGATCGCGCGTGGGCGCTACTCTGCCAGCATTACGAGAACAAGAGGGAGCTGATACGCTCCAACTTCGCCACGTTTACCGCCGTGGCGAAGATGAAAGCCGCTACCGCCGATGAGCTCAGTCGCGTCCATAACGCCGTCACGTCTGCCGTTAATGCTCAAGAGAGTATCGGGAGGCCCATTGCCTCACACGGCATGGACCTCTTCAATCACCTCGTCGTCGAACTGTTCGACTCGCGAACGCGGCTGGAATGGGAATCCTCCTCGGGCGACTCTTCGAACCGCCGTCTCACGATACGCTGATGAGCTTCATCTCCAAACGGATTCTCACTTTAAACGCCGCGAATCCAAAGAACACTGCCAAACCCTTGAGTGAACCGTCACGGTCCGCGAAAACCAACGTCGCGAAGCGTTCCGAGCCTTCTCAGTGCCCGCTATGCAAAGGGAAGCACTCGCTCATGGGGTGCCCCGACTTCAAGGCCAAGACAGCCAGTGAGAGAAAGACTGTGGTCGAGACCAATAAACTCTGCTTCAACTGTCTCGGCAATCATCTGGTGGCGAAGTGCCAGTCTACGCGGAACTGCTTCACGTGTAATTCGCGCCACCACTCGATGTTGCATGACGCGTACGTCTCCACGCCGAAACCCGCCGCGGAAGTCAGCACGCTTTCCGCCGCCGGAAAGGCCGAAGACCGTAAGGCGATTCTCCTCGCGACCGCGCGCGTGACCATTGCCGACCGGCACGGTGATCCACATGAAGTTCGCGCTCTCATAGACCAGGGCTCCGAAGTGTCGATCGTGTCGGAGTCCCTGGTGCAGCGGCTACGCCTGCCGCGATCGCGCACGCGAGTGTCTATCTTCGGCATCGGCGGCTCACACTCGGGGTCCACTCGGGGCAAGGTGTCACTGAACGTCACGTCGAGGACCACCGGGGACTCGTTCACCGCCGTCGCGTTCGTGCTTCCGCGTTTCTCGCTCTATCAAGGCTCCACGAACAAGTGCAGCACCACGTGGCCTCATCTACAGGGACTCCCGTTGGCCAATCCGCGCTTTACCGCCAACGACCCCGTCGAGTTGCTGTTGGGCGCTGAGGTGTGCTCGACCATCCTGGAGGATGGTCTCCGCTGAGGCAAACCGCAAACGCCAATAGCTCAGAAGACCATCCTGGGATGGATCTTGTCAGGGGGCTGCGGTGCGACCTCCCTCGTTGGTCACCTCTGCTCATTCCAAAGTACCGCCGACCATGACTTGGCCGAGCTGGTACGCCGCTTCTGGGAGCAGGAGAGCGAACCTCCCGTTTCCGTCACGCTCACTCCCGAGGAGGAGGAGTGCGAGCAACACTTTGTGCGCACCCACGAGCGCACCCCCTCTGGCCGGTACGTCGTCCGACTGCCGTTCTCCTCGCCGCCAAAGAATCTCGTCGAGACCCGCAAGCCCGCGGAGCGCCTGCTCACCGCCATGGAACGCAAGTGCGCCCGAGATCCCCGGTTCGGAGAGCTCTATCACGCGTTCATGCGGGAGTACGAGGACCTCGGGCACATGGAAGCCGTTGCTCCGTCTGACGAGAACCTAACTCGCGGCGCGTGCTACCTGCCGCACCACGGAGTGTTGAAGGAGGCCAGCACCACCACCAAACTTCGAGTGGTGTTCAACGGCTCACAACGCACCAGCTCCGGCGAATCGCTGAACGACCACCTCTTCGCAGGCGCTAACCTCTTGCCGGCACTCGCTGACGTGCTCTTGCGTTGGCGTCGGCACCGCTGCGTGATGATCACCGACATCGAGAAGATGTATCGTCAAATCTCGGTCCACCCGGAAGATCGCGACCACCAACGAATCCTGTGGAGAAGTGCCGTCGACTTGCTCGTGCGCGTTCTCCGCCTGGCGACGGTCACGTACGGCCTCAAGTGTTCGCCGTGGGTCGCGATTCGAACGCTCTTGCAACTCGCCGCGGACGAAAGGTCTCGGTATCCACGCGGCGCGATCGCCCTTGAAGAGGACAGATACGTGGACGATGTCGTAACCGGAGAGGACACAATCGACGACGCGATCGCCGTGCAAACCGAACTACGCGAGCTCTGCACGGCGGGCGGGTTTCCGTTACGTAAGTGGGCCGCGAACTCCGAGGACATTCTCGTCGGCATCCCGCGGGAACATCGCCTTCAACGCGCACTGCACGTGTGGGAGAACGACAGTCACTCCACTCTCGGCCTCCGATGGCACCCAACGGAAGACGAATTTTCCTTCGCGATTCGTACGCGCGCGATCACCGAATTCACGAAGAGGCGCGTCCTCTCGGAGACCGCGCGATTGTTTGATCCGTTCGGATGGCTCACCCCCGTCGTGATCAAAGCCAAGATTTTTATCCAGTCCGCTTGGTTGAAGCGACTGGAATGGGACTCCCCTCTTCCGTCGGCGGACGCTCAGCTTTGGGCGCGCTTCCTGGAAAAGCTCCCGCTTCTCGAGGGCCTTCGCGTGAGCCGCTGGCTCAACTGCGGAGCTACGGAGTCTCAGGTCGAGATCCATGGCTTCGCCGACGCTTCCGAGCGAGGTTACGCCGCTGCCGTCTACCTCCGCGTCACGAGAGTCGGCTCCACCACGCTGCACTTGCTCTTGGCCAAGAGCAAGGTGGCCCCGATTCAACAGGTGTCCCTCGCTCGACTCGAATTGTCCGCGGCCGCACTGCTCACTAAATTAACGCGACACGCTCGCGACACTTTACACTTGCCCGCAGCACCGATCTTCCTCTGGTCCGACGCCCGAGTGACACTTCACTGGATCAAGGGCCACGCATCCCGTTGGAAGACGTTCGTGGCCAACCGGGTATCGCTCATTCAGCGGACTCTTCCCGAGGCTCGGTGGCGGCACGTTCCCGGACGCGACAACCCGGCCGACTGCGCTTCCCGGGGAATTGCGCCCAGCGAACTGATCGGCCATCCGTTGTGGTGGACGGGCCCGGCGTGGCTGCGAAAGGACCGAACCCGGTGGCCCGACGAGAACGACGAGATTCCCGAGGCAGAGCTGTCTGAGCGGAAGGCCGTCGTGCAGTCCGCCACCAGGAGGATCGAAACGGAGCCCGACACTCTCCTTCGATTCTCTTCGCTACACCGGCTTCTACGCGTCACGGCGTGGTGTCTACGATGGCGACGCACCACCTCCCGCACCGACGATCCCCGTCCGGACGATCGGGCGAGGACGCTCACTCCGGAAGAACTCGACACGGCACTGTTCCGATGGCATCGGGTGGTGCAATCACTTCACTACCCGGAAGAGATCAAGGCCGTCACGGACGGCCGCACTGTGTCGCGCCGCAGTCCACTCGCCAAGCTGAGTCCCTTCCTCGATGACAACGGAGTGCTCCGAGTCGGAGAGCGACTCAAGCACGCACTGCTTCCACATGACGCGCGACATCCACTGATCGCTCCCACGTCTTCCTGGCTCACTCGTCTGCTCGTGGAGTCCTGCCACCGACGAACACTCCACGGCGGAGTGCAGCTCACGCTCGGCACCCTCCGCCTCCGCCACTGGATTCCACGAGGCAGAGTCGTGGTGAAACAGCTGTTGCATCGGTGCGTAATTTGCACCCGATGGCGAGCCGCTCCTCCGCAACCACCGATGGGCAGCCTTCCACGGGCCCGGGTCACCCCGACGCGGCCCTTCCAGCGGACCGGCGTGGATTATGCCGGCCCGATTCACATCCGCACGACTAAAAGGAGAGGACATCGAGCGCACAAGGCATTTATCGCCGTCTTTGTGTGCCTCGTCTCCAAAGCCGTGCACCTCGAAGTAGTCTCCGACTACACGACGGAGGCATTCTTGGCCGCCCTCCGTCGTTTCACGGCCCGCCGGGGACTCTGCACGGACATCTATTCCGACTGCGGCACCAACTTCATCGGGGCTGACCGGGCCCTGCAGGACCTCTTACGCGCGTCGTCATCCGACGGCCGGCGCATCGCTCACGACGTCTCCACCCACGGAATCCGGTGGCATTTCAATCCACCAGCCGCACCGCATTTCGGCGGGCTCTGGGAGGCGGCGGTGAAATCCACTAAGTTCCACCTGAGACGAGTCATCGGCGATACGACCCTCACCTTCGAGGAAATGGCCACCTTCCTCGCTCAGGTTGAGGCCTGTCTAAATTCTCGGCCGCTTCAGGCCTTGTCCGATGACCCAGACGACGTCACGGCACTGACCCCGGGGCACTTCCTCATCGGGGCTCCCTTGCTGGCAGCTCCTGAGCCGTCACTGGGAGAGAGGCCGGACAACACCTTAACTCGATGGCAGCTGGTGCAAAAGATGCTCGATCATTTTTGGCAACGGTGGTCGCGCGAATGCATCCAGCATCTCGCTTCCCGACCAAAGTGGCTGTCTGCTGAGACCACCCCGGATGTCGGCTTACTCTGCTTGATGCGGTCCGAGATCGCTCAGCCGAATCGATGGCCCCTCGCAAAGATCATCAAGCTGCATCCTGGAGACGACGGCGTCGTCCGCGTGGTGACCGTCCGCACGGCCGCCTCCGAATTCGTCCGGCCACTCGTCAAACTTGTGCTGCTTCCTGGGGCCGCTGACTCCACCACCACCGCGGCAACGGTGTAACTACAGCAATGTCCGAATCGGTTAAAAATATCTACGATTTTTCTGCTGCTTGTGAGGCTTTCAATTGCAATACCTAACGTAATATGTTTCGCAGTCTTAATACGCCCATTTGTAATTGCGTAGATGACATCTTCTGAGAAAGACTGAATTAGTCTGCTGCGCACATTACTTTTTTGACTACGCGCACGAGTACCACATAGTAATGTGCGATAGAAAGCAATTAGATTTTCAGGCATTTGCGGGCATTCTCCTTCGATTAGATGCTTAGTTTTTAATATAGAAGGAAGTTTCTGTGCTTCCATAGCCTAAATTTCTTGTCGCAAAATCAAAGCAGCTCTTTCGATTGCGTCAACTTTTTGCAGCATTTCTAAATCAATATCTTCGATTTTAAGTCCAGTACTTGGCATAACAATTTTTTGTTTGTTGATTGAAACTATTTTAATTATTTTTGGAAACGTTTTTAATAGTTTCTTCTCAAAGTACCACGGTGCTAAATAACTAGGCGAAGCATTCAAATTTTTTTCGGCAATTTCAATTTCTAACTGATCGATAAACATATTCCGTAAGTGTGCTATATTACAGCACTTTTTCTCAAGAATAATAGTATTATTCACATAGGAACACACACTTTCGTAAGCTACTTTATAGCATAGTCTCTCTTTAAAAATATTGTTTGCTTCTTTTTCCAAATGACGGCGACATTCATTTTTGTAATCAGTAACACAGCACAGGTGGTATTTTAATATGCAGTTTCTGTCCAAGAGGTCCTGTACTTTTTCTAGCATTTGGATATCATCAGCCTCAGAAGCAATTGACTTCATTGTATTTGCAATACTGTTTTTATCAGAAGTATGTAAATGTTGCCAACGTGAATGTACTTTTTTTCTTTCTTTATTACAAATAAAACAAACGTTGCTCGCCTTTACTTCTTCTTCAATATTTAGATTATCACGCTAAAAAAATATTAAATTTATTATGTTAACAATGATTGAAGGATATAGAGTGGTCGAGATTTATACAGATTATTTTATACCTTGTTTGGGAACATCCTGGCTCAGCATCATCCGGAGTACTCTCCAATACCTGACCAGCACTTGCAATTTCGCTACATTAACACGAAATTCATTTGTTATAAAGTTATTAAAAATATAGTAAATGTTATGCAGGTTTAACAACATTAAGTTTGTGATATCAAAAGTGTTTTATTTTATATAATTAAATTGATTACTTGCTTTCAAAAATACTGTACAATTTGAATACATAAAAAATGAAACTCTGATTTGCAATGTTTTTATTAATGAAATAAGTGCAATAATATTTTGTCTACCTTGTTTGGGAACATCCTGGCTCAGCATCATCCGGAGTACTCTCCAATACCTGACCAGCACTTGCAATTTCGCTACATTAACACGAAATTCATTTGTTATATACAATTGTCTATAATTTAATTGAACAAATAAAATATGTTCTCGTAAAAAGTTAACGTGAATAATTATAAATATAAAATCCATGCTTATAATGCACGGGCAACCGTTACAATATATTTGAATTACAGTATACTTCTATAAACACAAACGCGCGAGAAAAGAACAGCTGTCGTAGCTGTATGTGTGCAAGTAGAATGCTTGCCAACACGTATATATATATACATACGCGTGGGCAAGCCCTGAATATACAACGGAGTTACACAAAATTGAACATTACAGATAAGAAAGAAAGAAAGCTTTCCTTTTTAATTATTTTTAAGAGTGAAGTTTATAGTAATAAACAAATTGTGTCTTACCTTGCCAACAAAGCTCTGTACTTTCTACTTAAACCAGTGAATTTTCTGTAGCAGGCGAGATGATAGGATTCAATGTTCTGTGGGTTTGCAGGTAAAATCACATCATTGTAAAATAATTCATATTTTTTGCGAATTTGCTAAGTCTTTTCACACGTATTTAAAGTTTCCTCCGTAAAATCTGTTAATGGAGCTGCTTTCTTATGACAAAACACACAAATTTTACTCATTTTTAAATATACGACCAATATTACTAAGCACGATCACATGAGGCCCTGACGCTTCCGAGGACGCTTCCACAGAAAAGGACGCTCCTCGCAGATGAACCGTTATTTTCGGATATTTTCTCTTTCTTTCTATTTTCGCATAGAAGAAATAGCGACACCTAGTAATAGCATTTAAAAGTTTCGTTTCTTACCTGTCATCTGTTACCTCTCACCTGTCACTATACCACAAATTTTGTACGCGCGAATTTCAATTTGGTAATAAAGTTGATGAATTTCATTATTGCAAATAAAATTTTGTATATATAATACTATAATAATTTTTACGTACTTAAATTGCTCAATATTTATTTTCTAATGATTGTAATTACATTTTTTTTTATTAAAAATCAGATTTTCATAGGAAATTAATACTATAAATATTATTATTAATAATTTAATTACATTGGGTGTACAACTTAGTTCGGTCCGTTTTCAAAAGATGGCTCTAGGTGCTATGAATGGTTGACGGCGACAGCTGATTTTTGCTGTATCGTGAAGTGTCAACATCTGTCAACCAAATATTGTTTACAAGCCTTTGAGTTTTGCACAACAAGTTTAATTTTTACTGCGTTGAAAATGTCGAGTTTCGTTCCAAATAAGCACCATTTGCGGGAAGTTTTGATTTTCTGTTTCAATTGGAAGAAAAGTGCAGCTGAAGCGCATCGAATGCTTGTGGAAGTGTATGGTGAATCTGCACCATCGGATAAATCTTGCAGAGAATGGTTTCGACGATTTAAAAGTGGTGATTTTAGTGTTGAAAACAAAGAGCAGTTCGGGTCAACCGAAAAAGTTTGAAGATAAAGAATTAAAAACATTACTCGATCAAGATTCAGTGTCAAACGCAAGAAGAGCTCGCAAAAACATTGGAAGTTACTCAACAAGCTATTTCGAAACGACTCAAAGCCGCGGGATACATCCAAAAGCAAGGAAATTGGGTCCCATATGAATTGAAACCGAGAGATATCGAACGACGATTTTGCATGTCCGAAATGTTGCTTGAACGGTACAAAAAGAAGTCTTTTCTGCATCGAATCATTACCGGGGACGAAAAATGGATTCACTACGACAACCCGAAACGCAAAAAATCGTATGTAAAGCCCGGCCAACCGGGAACATCAACGCCGAAGCCGAATATCCATGGTGCCAAGGTAATGCTCTGTATTTGGTGGGATCAGAAGGGTGTGATCCACTATGAGCTGCTAATACCTGGTCAAACCATCACGGGAGACTTCTACAGGCAACAATTGATCCGTTTAAAGCGAGCTATAGCCGAAAAACGTCCAGAATATGTGACCAGACACGAATCCATAATCTTTCACCATGACAACGCTCGGCCTCATGTTGCTGTTCCGGTTAAAAACTATTTGGAAAATATCGGATGGGAAGTTCTGGCTCACCCGCCTTATAGCCCAGACCTTGCCCCTTCCGACTGCCATTTGTTTCGATCGATGCAGAACGCTTTGACTGGAATACGCTTCACTTCAGAACAGGGTATCAAAAATTGGCTCGATTCATTCTTGGCTTCAAAAGATGAACGCTTCTTCCGCGACGGAATCCATAAATTGCCAGAAAGATGGGAAAAAGTAGTGGCTAGCGATGGACAGTACTTTGAATAAGGTATTAATTCATTTTATCGTTCAAATAAATGCGTTTTTCAAGCAAAAAACGGACCGAATTAAGTTGTACACCCAATATTTTAAACTAAAATTAGTAGGAATGACGTCAATCAATAACGAAGACAAGAGCGAGCCGCCGCGCCGCCCGCCGCACCGATCGCGCGCGCACAATGTTCACACTTTTTTACGCTGACCGACGGGCGTTGTCCTATCGAATGGTTGACTGACTACTTATTTTATGTTTGATATCGTATAAAGTACCTATAAGAATTTTTTTAGACTTTGTAAATGAGTTGCACATTATTATTTTTTCATACATGCTCCGGGCCTGACCGACCACCCCCGTCCTAACACACATCTGACTGACTAAGATAATTCTTCTTTATATGCAATGTGTAACCTGCAGAAAAACTTTCAGTCTTTGTCAATTCATTTTATGCACTCGTTAATCGCGACATGTTTGACAGCTCACCTATGACACCTGTCCAAATGATTGCTTGACCGACCAGAGCATATTCATGTACACCAGTACTGTAATCGACTAGCAAAAAACTAGCTTTTGTCATTTCAGAGACTTTTTTGGCTCCGAGCTCTCCGTCTAAGAGTGTTACCATGTGACCGACCCAAAGACGAAGATGGCGATGAGGTCAGTGCAGAATGGGAACGATGTGGATTGTCTACGATCAACTACGTCGAGCCCTCTGAAATCAGTGTTCGAGGACCTTACGCAGAAGAGATCAGGAAGCTGATAGACGATTACAAGCCGAATAAGCAGGTGCGGCCCAAAGTCGAGATGAAGATCGTGCTGAAAGATCAAGAACCCGTTCGTGCCAAGCCACGACGACTGTCAGTACAAGAAAGACAGATCCTACAGAAGCAAGTCGACGAATGGTTGAGGGACGGTATCATCAAGCCCAGTAGAAGCCCATATTAGAGTGCCGTTGTACTCGTGAAGAAAAAAGACGGAACTTATCGCGTCTGTATTGATTATCGTCCAATCAACAAGAACATTATTCGAGGCCAGTTTCCAACGCCGTTGATCGAAGACTGTATCGATGATCTGGCCCCAACCCGAGTTTTCTCGGTGATCTACCTGAAGAATGGCTTCTTCTACGTCCCAGTTACGGAAGACAGTCAACAGTATACGTCCTTTGTGACGCCTGACGGACAATATGATTTCCTGTTTGCCCCATTCGGCCTGTGTAACAGTCCGATCGAATTTCTGATATTCATGGAAGAAGTTTTCTATGAACTCATCAGGCGACGCATTCTCCGCAAGTACTTGGATGACGTCGTCATACCAGGTAGAGATAAAGAGGAAGCAATGTACGGACTTCGTGAGATCCTGAGAGTCGCAGCTGAAAATGGGTTGGTAATCAACTGGAAGAAATGCAAGTTCCTGGAACGAGAGGTGGAGTTCCTTGGACATATTGTCGGGGGTGGCTTTGTCCATCCCTTCAACGAAAAGATCAAAGCAGTACAGAAGTTTCCGAGACCCAAGTGTCGAAGGGATCTCCAAAGTTTCCTTGGATTAACAGGCTATTTCCGTAAAGCGGCACAAGAAGAGGCGTTTGACAGGTTGAAGACGATATTGTCGAAGGAGCCCGTGCTACGAATCTACAAGCCTGACGCAATCACAGAACTCCATACAGATGCCAGCAAGCTGGGATACGGGGCAATTCTATTGCAGAAGGACTCAGTAGACGACAGCTTCCACCCAGTCTACTATATGAGCCGCAAGACGTCGGATGCCGAGCAGAAGCTTCACTCGTATGAATTGGAAGTGCTCGCCATCGTCAACGCGTTGAAGAAATTCCGAGTCTATCTCCAAGGGTGAACGTTAAATATCCCCCGGTGAAAATGATCCTAACAAAAAAATCCCACTCTAAACATCCCGAAAAATTTGTTCCCCGGTAAAAATAATCCCAACAAAAAAATCCCACCCTAAATATCCCAAAAAATGGGGAACCTACTGCCTCCACGCATACACTTTTCACGCGAAACAAAGTACCACATGGGTTTACAACTTTCCACGCGTTATGTATTGGTATAGGTGTAATTTTTATTATTTCGTATACCGGATATGCTATTATAGGAAACGCGAGGATAGTGTATACGTTCGAGTTGTCGTAATACGCGCTTACGCTTACGTATTTTTGGATTGTATTCCAGTTTTCTGTCTGGATTTTAAATGAAAAGTTTAATCCTCTGGTTAAGTGTAAGGTTGCTTCTTTTAATTCTACGATTATATTCTCTATTGGAAGTACGCGTGTAAGTAAAATGTTATTTTTTGTATATGTTAAATAGTCTGTAATATCGTCTATGTCTGTCGTGAGGTCAGCTAGGATAGCGGTTATCAATAGTAGTTGTTCATCTATTTCCTCTCGGTGTATGAATTGGTCTTGCAGTTTCCTTGTAACGTTAGCCAGTAAATTTTCGTTATATGAAAGCGTTTGTTCTAATCTTTCCATGTGGCCTATTGTGGAGTTGATGATCTTCAGCTGGTTCTTCGCTGCGTGCTGTAGCGTGTGTTGTTGATTATTCAGTATTTGTATCTGTTCGTTTATTATTTTTGCATCTTCAGCATCCATGGTACCAAATAAAGTTTTACTTATCTGGCCGATGGCATCGATTAAACCTCGCTTAATTACGGGTGATTTGTAAATTGTTTGTAGATGTTCTAGGGCGCGTGTCGTTCTATCGTTTTCTCTCTTACAAGGGAACGGTCGGGGGTGTCCGAGACCGATTTGGATGCGCTTTGGATATGTTGTTGAGCATCAAAAAATATTAGACTCGTATTTTTTTTTTGCGGCTTATCTCGACGTTCATTGGTCGAAAAAACCCGATTTAGAACCTACCCGATTTGGATACGCTTTGAATATGTTGTTGAGCATCAAAAAACATTAGACACGTGTTTTTTTTTGCGGCGTATCTCGACGTTTAGGGGTTGAAACAACCCCTCGAAAATAACGGATTTTATAGTTTTTAGCGAATATCTTCGAAAATATAAGGCGTATGAAAAAAGTTTGGTACAAAAGGTTTATGGCTTTTTGTGCTCTTTACAATGGCGTAATCAGATTTTTCAAATTTGTCACATTTTTTAATTTAACCCCACCCCCACCTATTATTTTTGCCAAATATAACAATTTTTCCAACGCAAATTTAAGAGCGTCAAATGCCAAATACATCCATGTGTATTTTTATTATGATACCATTATTAGATTTTTGGCAAGACGAGATGATATGTGGTATAGGCGTCGCGCTGTAGGTAGGTGTTGCGTTATTTCTGTTCAAGTTGCGCCGTACGCTTAAAAATTTCCATTTCAACTCCGGGATGACCGAAAGCGCTGATGCGAAGGCCAGCGCAAGGCTATTTCGAGAGTCCTGGACTAGCAACGGAATGTCGACTCCGACATTATAAATACCGCCGAATTGTATCGGGCGGGCAGTCGCAAATTGGAAAGAGACGGTATCAAACCTAACAAAGACCACTCTATTAATTATAAAGTGCGTATTTATTTATATAATTAAAGTTCGAGACAAATATTTAATTTTAATATCTTTCAGAATGAAGTTTAATCCATACAATGTAATAATGCTACTTTCTGCAACTTTCACTGCTTTCAACTATTCACCTCTCTCTCTCTCCAAATTATGTTATGTACTTCTCGCTCAGCGACTCAAATCTATCTGCCGTCCGTCCGTGCCTTCCTTCAGAACGCGCGATGGCTTTCCCCATCTCCATATAACCTTTCGGACTTCCTGCTTATTTATTTTCGTGCTAACGCTATCGAAATAGCGTAAACTCCTCGCTGTCAGCGCCTAGTGCTGACCTTCGCATCAGCGCTTTCGGTTGTCCCGGAGTTATAATTGGGATAGTGTATTATTGTAGCGGTTAATGTGACGCACGTTCAAATTTGCGACTGCCCGCTCGATCTTACAATTCGGCGGTGGTATTTATAATATCGGAGTCTACATTCCGTTGCTAGTCCAGGACTCTCGAAATAGCCTTGCGCTGGCCTTCGCATCAGCGCTTTCGGTCATCCCGGAGTTGAAATGGAAATTTTTAAGCGTACGGCGCAACTTGAACAGAAATAACGCAACACCTACCTACAGCGCGACGCCTATACCACATATCATCTCGTCTTGCCAAAATCTAATAATGGTATCATAATAAAAATACACATGGATGTATTTGGCATTTGACGCTCTTAAATTTGCGTTGGAAAAATTGTTATATTTGGCAAAAATAATAGGTGGGGGTGGGGTTAAATTAAAAAATGTGACAAATTTGAAAAATCTGATTACGCCATTGTAAAGAGCACAAAAAGCCATAAATTTTTTGTACCAAACTTTTTTCATACGCCTTATATTTTCGAAGATATTCGCTAAAAACTATAAAATCCGTTATTTTCGAGGGGTTGTTTCAACCCCTAAACGTCGAGATAAGCCGTAAAAAAAAAATACGAGTCTAATATTTTTTGATGCTCAACAACATATCCAAAGCGCATCCAAATCGGTCTCGGACACCCCCGACCGTTCCCTTGTTAGTGGTTCGGAGAGTAATCTGACATGTATTTTTGATGTCTCCCGTGGCATAATTGCAAAGTTCTTCGGTGTGCCCTAGGTATCTTTGAAGCTGTTGATGTCTGACGTTTAATGCGGTTACGTCTATGCATATCGCTAATTTCCACGTTGCCTTCGTTTGCTGCAGGTGTCCGATTCTCTCGAAATAGATACCTGGCTCGTTGATAAATTGCGTCACTTCGTACGGTGGTATTGGCGGTGCTCCTGTTGCGAGGTGCTGGTAGAGGATAAACAACGTTATCCTGTAATAGGAATACTTATCTTTTGCTGATTATGGCTGTTCGCGGGTTGCTACTTTTATATTGGTTGACGAGTCGCTTCAGTCTGAGTCTGTCACTGGTCTCGTACAGTTTTGTGAGCGTTTGTTGTTATGTCTCCCCTCGAGCATTTTGTGCCGGTTCGGGCCGTGGTGAATCCAGAGGAGCTCCGGGCTGGCGAGGAGGAGGAGGAGGGTGGACCTACCCTCCAGATTGAACGTGTGGTGATACCTGATCCTCCGGTTCCTGGTCTGGGTCGCGCTCGCTGGATGGCCGGCGCGCGGGCCCATTTAATTGAGCGGGGAATACCTGTCCCCCCTTTTTTGGCGGGCTTTCCGGTTTTGATCGAGCGGGGTCAGGATCCGGGTATGCGTGGGGTAGGCCGTGGGCGAGCCCTTCCCGGTCCTCTGATGGATCCCCGGATTTTGCTGTGGCGCTCTCGGGGTCCTGGCCTCCCTCCGCTCCCAGGGAGGCGTGCGCAGTTTGCAGTCACCCTGCAGGCGCTTCGATTGGCAGGTCGGGGGCATGGTGCTCCCCTTCCTGAGTAAGGTAAGCTTTGTGTATTTCCGTCTATTCGATAAGTGCTTGAAGTGTAGGTGCTTTCGCTTTTCTTTATCTAGTTTTCGAAAATCTATAACATTGCGTAATTTTATTTCTCTTGAAACGTCAGGTTTTTTAATTACTTTTTCTCTATGCTTCTCGGGTAGGCGGACGTTCGCCGGCGCGCTATCAACTCGCGTCGTGATCTCATGTTTCACCGCCGTGGTGCGTGTCAGTTCATCGTTTTCCAAATAAAATACATCGCGAAAATCGTCGTATCTCTGCTCTAACGCCTTTCTTTCCTTATTATTTAAAATTTTCATGCGTTTTTTACGTAATTTCTCGCGTCGTTCATGAATTGATTTGCGCTCTTCAGTCGCGGGTAATGTGAGTATGTCTGTGTCAGTCACCGGTGTCTCTTCTAGAGTTACCTGCGGCGTGATTGTTTCGACGGGCTTCTCCGTTACGTTTACTACGCTTATTGGACAGAGAAAATCTATCGGTTTTACCGTGCAACTTCCGATAAAGACTCCAGAAATAGGTTTTACACGTTTTACAATACCTATCCTATTTCGATCTGCAGCTATCGTTTGTATGATTGTTTTACCGCGGGGCAATAGAATTAGCGTTTTACACGGTTGGAGCTTAAACTTTGCAGTACCGATTTTCAATCGATTTTCGGCGTGGTTGGGAATGGCTCGATGCTTCTTCAGAAAATCGATTCCTAGAATGCCTTCGTAGTCCATCGGGAAATCGTCTCGTACTACGTACATCGTATGCCGTAGTGTTTCCTTGCCTACGAGTATTGTGGCTCGTATTTTTCCGAGGGTGTATATTTGATGTCCAGTTACGCCGGTCAGCGCTATTTTTTTTTCTTGTATTTTAGTCTTATCTTTTAATTTTCCTACCTTTATGAAGGTGATGGCGGCTCCGGAATCAAGCAAAAATTTGAGTTTTCCCTTAGTTGCTTCTCGCATCGGGAGTGTTACGAGATCGAGATGATAATTTTTATTAGTTTTGCTCGTCACTTGGGTAACTTTATACTCGCGCGCGTGTCGCGTCTTATGCTTTCTCTGTCTCTCTTCCTCTTCACTGCTACTGCTGCTGCCGCTGCTGCTGCTATTCGATATTTCATCGCCCTTGTCTGACGTATTCTTAAACGCTTTGGCTGTTGTATATACTTGTGATTTTTTATTTCCATCAGTTTTAGATTGGCGTGTTCTTTCCTTTTCGGGTCGGCCGTTTAGCTGCCAACAATCTTCTCGTTTATGCCCTTCCTTCTTGCAATACTTGCAATACTTTTCGACGGTATTTATTCCGCTGGGCTTTTTTGCTCTCGGGAGAGAATATCTGTTTGCGTACCGGCTCGTACGGCATTCTTGTCCAATATGGCCTAGCTTTCCGCATTTATTGCATTCAACTCCAACGCTTCGAACTTGTCGGGTTTGCTCCTGACCGTTTTTGTTTCGGTAGGTATTATATGTCGAGCGCTGAGGAGGTCCTTTCACCTTCTCCTCAGCACAGGCGCCTGTTATTGCTTCCTGTAGCGTTTGGTAACGTTGCGCTCTGACTACCATTTTAATGTCCTCGTGCAGCCCGATCTGGTAATTTTGGAGGGCCTGCACCTTTATACTTTCGAGAATGGCCTTCTGCTGCTCGTGCGAGTGCCCTTGGCCTTCCTCCATGGCCTCGTTCAGTTCTCGCGCTAGCTTTTCTACGCGCCGCCCGAATTCCTGCGCGCTTTCTCCTGATTTTTGCTTTAGGGAGTTAAACTCTAATTGCAGGTGGGTCATACTGCGCTTTCCTAGATATTCTGTTTCTAGTTCGCGTTTTAACTGCGCAAAATTATGAATATCGCGCGTGTCAAAATCTATCATGGCTTTGCCTTTTAATTTTGTGCATAACATTGCCTCCAGAAGTCTCGATTCGTCCGCGGGCGGTATGTTTTTCATCGCGTAAGTACTTGCGTTTAGAAATTCGCGGACGCGTCCACGGGATTCTCCGTTTATCTCGGGTATCAAATTTCGGGCTTCCTTTTAGCTAAGGCACCCGAGGTGATGTCCCGGTTGGTTTCGGACGTCGGTATTCGTTCGCCCGTAAGTAACGTCCAGAGGACCTTGGCTGCGTCCGCGGCGACCTATTTCGTCGGGGCGATCGTAGTTTGCGGCTTCTATCCTGCTTACGCGGTCCTGCATATCGCGCATTGCGCGAAGTAGTTCGACAGAGCGCTCGAATTCCGCGGCCTCTACACAGTTCATGCGATCCTGCATGTCGCGCATCATGTTCAGGATGTCGTCGAGCACGGAGTCCTGTGCTCCTGGACCTGCTCGCGCCGGCTCAGGGGCTCGGCTTTGGTCAATTTCGGACGGTCGCCTGTTAACCGAGGGTCTGGCTCGCGCTATTTCCGCGTTGATCCGCTCGGGTGTCACCGGCATATCTGGAATCTCGTCGCGGGGTATATTGTCTTGAGCCGCTCTTCCTTGCTGGCTCATAATGTCCTCCGCGGAATCCTCGTTAGGATCGAATATGCTGCTGTCGTATGAGGTGAGGGAATATTCTCTTCGATGAGAGATTCTGCTAGGCGTACTGTTTGCGACGTCTGAGTGTGCGTCTGTTTGTGTCGGGGTCAGTCTATCGTCGCCGTTACCGCAATTATTATCGTTATGTTCGTGCGCTAAACTTGCGTCTATTTCATTGAACGAAAATTCTCGCTCTATAACGACGTTCGGGTGCAGTTCTAGCACCGGCGTGTTATCGTCTGTAAATCGCAAGTCTAAATTCCGTCGCACGCGGTCTAATGCTTTGCTATTGGTATTTCTATCGACGCGTACGGGGCTTTGCGAGCTATATTCAATCGCGCGCCGTGCTGGCTCGCTGTGTAGAAACGACGCGTTTCGGACGGGGCGGAATGGGGTGATTTCGCC
>NW_027249994.1:0-51265 GCF_030848795.1 Temnothorax nylanderi
ATATATATATGCGAGTAAGCACACACAAATGCAAACATACGAACGGTTCTTGTGAAGGCGACTTTCAAATTCCAATAGTTCAGAAACTAGTCATAGAAAGTTGATAAAATTGCAAACTTTTCATAAGAAACACGAAAATTACAATATTAAAAATTTAAGCAAATTGATCGAAAACTTTTTTTCATGTAAATCATGCGGCGTCCTTCTTGTTAATAACAAAAAACTTGTAGCGAATATTATATTTCTCTTCTGTAAAACTGTAAAATTTTTATTTAAAATATTACATACCGTTTGTTTTAATTCAGCATATACTTGTTCAGATAAAAATGTAGCGGGCTTTAAATGTTGGGATTGCTGCAAATCGTTCTGTATATGGGTGATTCCGTGAGTGTTACTTGAGCTGGACAATATTGGCACGTTTTGAAGACAGGTTTGGGGCAACACAAAATCACCCAGATGAGGAATTGGCGCCACGCTCGATAAGTAATTTTGATTTGACGACGAATAGATCTGCGCCTGATTGGAAGCAGCCTTGGAAATATTGCAATGTCCGTGCTGGGAGAATTCGCTCACGCTCTTGTCGGAAACATGATTGTCAGTCGTTTGAAGTAGATTAAAACCGATATTATGAAGATAATTCTGACTCCCATCAGTTAACGAGCAAGCCTGGGTTTGATTCGCTTTAGGAACATTGGCTGCATCGCACTGAGGATAATTCCTGGCATTGGAGATGCTACTAATGACAGTCTGTCGCAAATTGACAACATCTTGGTCAACGCCCAATGCATTTTGAAGATAACTTTGATTGTTTGACGAACAGACTTGTATTTGGTTAAACGCGGTCTTGGCGACATTGCAAGGTCCGTGTTGAGTCTCGTTCATGTTGTCGGTAATATTATCGGAGGTTCCTTCAAGCAGATTGATATTATCCTGATTGACGTGCAACATGTTTTGAGGATAATTCTGATTTGACACACAATCTTGTGTCTGTATAAAAGTAGCCTTGGTAACATTGCAAGAACCATACTGATTTTGATCGTTTATATCACTACCGGAAGCATTGCCAGTGACTTCTTGAAGCCGATTATTAACGCTCGCTTGGGACACCGAATCGGACATTAACATCTGGTTAGCAGCCAAACTGACCAGACAAACATTTGGCTGTTGGGATAGAGTTTGTGTTTGCTGCCAAATTTGGTTCACTATAGCCTCAGTGGCCGATTCTGACACACATTGGTCATTATGGAGTCGCGGTCTTTGAACATTTATGCTCTTCAGCTGCCAGGAGTTCTGCACTTTGCTAGGTGGCGTCGATGAAGCGTTTGCTCGATCCATTGTTGCAACTGGCGATCTCGGTTTTCCCTGTGGTGGTGGCTTCAATGCCGGAATGATCGACAAAGGCCTAGCAGCATCTTCCACCGTTGAAATTTGCTGCTGAGTAGACGTATTCTGTTGCAGCTTCTCTAACGATGAGCAGTTCAAATAATTCCCGGAAACAATTCCCGGCTGTTGGCGTTTATCGTTGCTAGCGTTCATGTTCTTCGTTGCTTCCTTCTCGCCCAAATGCTTCTCCAACTCGGCCAAAAAGAGCGGATCCAGTTTCTTGACAACAGCGGCAACTTCTTGATGATCGGAATTAACAGTCAAAGACAGCTCATTCATGCTCTGCGCGAGCTCGCAATTGGACTTAGGCTTCGGCGGGCTCACGTTCGGGCCAAGGGAAGGAGGAAGAGGAGGAGGCGGTGGAGTTGGAATAGCGAACGACGATGTGGGTCTACTGTTAGAAACATTAACATACGTCTGCGAGGTGGAAGTATTTCGCAGATCCTCCGGCCAGGTAGACCAATTCGATCCACATGGGCTGACCTTATCTATTTCGCTATAGTGATTTGCGACGTCGTTATCTTTCACGTTCACATTCAAATTTAATGGGTCCTGCTGACACCCCTTGTTTAAATTCATCGAGTATTGCCGAGTCTCCTGGGAAAAGAATAACGAAATAAAATAGTATACAGATAGTAATAGTATAAAATACAGGTAACTAAAAATTAATTTATTTATTTTTAGTTATAACTCTTTTCAATTCACTTAAATAAATTATTTTTCAAAAATTTATGCAAATTGTTTAAAAAAAAGTTATTAAATTTTAAATAACTTTAACATAAATTCTGTGAATGTACATACCGCGATATTTTTAGAAAACCATGTTATTGTTAACCTCATAACATAAAGAAAATATAACAATAGTTATGTAACTGTTGTTTTCTTGATTCGTTTGAAAAATTTTTTGCGTTTCTTTCGTTTAGCCAAAAAATAATTATTTCGATAGAAAGTTGATTAGATTACAATCAAGTTCGTGTTACAATCCTTAATGACACTTGCCGTTTTTTGCTTTAGAAGGAATGTTTTTTAAGGATTATCCGCAGCAAAAATAGAAATTACTTTGATATAATACATAAAAAAAGCATTTAGCATACGTGATTAATTTATCCAGTTTTGCAATTTTATAAGAGTTATAGAAAGACTCTTTGCCTTACGAAAAAAGCCCCTTAGAGAGTGCAAAAATTAAAATTACTTTGATACCAAAAGCACACAATTAGAGTCCTAGACTAGGTTTACACGGTGCGGTTTGTAATCCGGTTTAATAACTACTGTATACTATCCGATGAAAAATTTTTCTTCTTTTGATCATAATAATCATTTAGATATGAGTTTCTTCGATATTTAAACTACAACTTTTAGTATACAATATACACTGCTCAAAAAAATTAGGGAATTACGTTTCTCTTAAACTTTTGCCCAATTTTTAAACTGTAATTATTACTCAGCGATAAATAATTAACGTAAAAAAAAGTTTAAAAAATGGTTTTACAGGGCAAACTGTCTACTTTAAGGTGCTTATGTTCAATTTTTACTCAGGTTAGTACTTAAAGGCGTGGTTAACTTTGAATAAGGATGTATTTGATATATCCAAAATCTTGAAATTTGCAGTCTTCCACCGCCTAAAAATTTCGCCAAAAAAACTGCCGAACATAATCTTGCACGGTTTATCTTTTCTCTTTTTATCTCAACGTAAAAAAAAAAAGAGGAAAGATGAACTGTGCAAGAAGTTTAGCTAAAACGAACAGACCTATTGATACCATCTCAAAGTACGGACTTTGCCCTTTCAAATGGAAAAAAAACCAAACCTGTCCTACGCCGATTATTTAGCGAGATATCGCAATTTAAAGTAATCTCTATTTTTTTTTATTTTAGCGCGATTTCACCGCCAGCATTTGCGTAACCTGATGTGCACCACGGGGAGGTTGCTTGATCGGATTTTGCACATCATGTACGTATGTGTATGTGTTTGGAGTGTACATGTATATGTGTGCACAGAGGTTTTTTTTAGTAAGAAGTGTTGCCACCTTTTCGCCGTATCACCTCGCGCAATTTTGATTTCATATTGATACATTTTTTTACATCAGATTGAAGAGGCACTGCGTCAAATTTGGAATAAAATTTCTCAATTTGATGTAAAAAAAATGCATCAATATGAGATTAAGATTGCGCGAGGTAATACGGCGAAGAGGTGATAACACTCTTCTTACTAAAAAAAAAATTATAAATAAATAAATATAACAAAATAAAAAATAAAAAACTCTACATGTACACACAAACACATGTACATTCCACACACATACACATACATACATAATGTGCAAAATCCGACCAAATAACCTTCCCATGGTGCACATCACATTACGCAAAAGCCGGTATCGTGCTAAAATCATAAAAAAACAGGGGTTACTTTAAATTGCTATATCTCGCTAAATAATAAACATAGGACAGCTTTTTTTTTCATTTGAAAGGGCAAAGTCCGTACTTTGAGATGGTATCAATGATTATATTCACCAATTTTTTTGTTAGGCGGAAGACTGCAAATTCTAAGATTTTGGATATCTTAAATACGTCCTTATTCAAAGCTGATCACGTCTTTGAGTATTAACCTGAGTAAAAATTGAACAAAAGCACCTTATAGTAGAGAGTTTGTCCTGTAAAATCCTTTTTTAAAAATTTTTTACGTTAATTCGCTGTTTGTGGCAAAAATGGGCACAAATTTACTGAGAAAAAGTAATCCCTTAATTTTTTTGAGCAGTATATATCAAAAATTGTTTTAAATGTTTAGAGTATCGAAATAGGTTCATATTTAAATGATCGTTATGATCAAAAGAAGAAAAATTTTGGATCAGATAGTATACGGTAGTTACTAAGGCTGCATTCCGATATTTACTGTCAGCAACTGTCAGTACTGAACATCTATAGTATACGTGACGTAAAATATAGAAAAATATAGATATTCAGTACTGACAGTGAATATCGGAATGTGTGTGTGTGTGTGTGTGTGTGTGTGTGTGTGTGTGTGTGTGTGTGTGTGTGTGTGTGTGTGTGTGTGTAGCCTAAATCGGATTAAAAGCCGCTGTGTAAACGTAGTCATATATAAAGAGAGAAGTGGCTCCGGCGTCGCGATTTCTGATTGATTGTTGCCCCCACTTAATTGAAGCAGCCATATTGAGACCGCAGTGGAGAATGAAGTTAATATACACAGGTTGTATTTTTGACCAAACTGACATTTATTCTTAAGTTAACTCGACGTTTCGACACTGGTTTTGTGTCCTTATCAAGAGATTTCTATCTCATACTGTTCGCAAATTGCATTAGCCACCCACAAAGTTCTTGCAGTTCTACTAACATTGTCAAATTCTTATCTTAAAAAAGGTCGCACTCCAGAGCGAGCCGCAGTCATGATGTGAACGGAACCAACCGGCGACACGTCGTTCCGGATCGAAAGACAGCGACTGAGTGTCAGTCGCTGTCTTTCGATCCGGAACGACGTGTCGCCGGTTGGTTCCGTTCACATCATGACTGCGGCTCGCTCTGGAGTGCGACCTTTTTTAAGATAAGAATTTGACAATGTTAGTAGAACTGCAAGAACTTTGTGGGTGGCTAATGCAATTTGCGAACAGTATGAGTGTATGTATTATATATTGTATTATCGTAACGGTTGATGCCGCACGACCCGATCACGCGTGGGCCTCGTGCGCGAATTGTCGAACCGGGGGAAGATCGCCGAATGCGTGGTATTCGAGACCGCGGCACAGTCAGTCGCTCCAACCACCGCCGAACGAATAGTCAGATCGCTCAGAGTTCGCCTAGTCACTAACATACTCATTATATTTTATTTGCGTATTTTTATCTTAAATGAACGTGGAGTGCCTCCGAGAAATATTAATACGAAGCGCTGAACAGTCAAACGATTATATAATTGACAAGTGCCCGCCGTATATGGTACGCGCGACCGGTGAGCATCGCGCCAAACGTTGTACACCTATCAATAAATAAATTTTGTTACCAGCTTTTCGCATTGTACGTTCAACGGTACACAATGAGATAGAAATCTCTTGATAAGGACACAAAACCAGTGTCGAAACGTCGAGTTAACTTAAGAATAAATGTCAGTTTGGTCAAAAATACAACCTGTGTTAATTTTTCACTGACAAAGCAAAGAATTTTGGAAGTTAATATATTTGGATATTTACAGCTAGCATTTAGGCTGCATTTCTGTATTTACTGTAAGTACTGAAAAGTATGTAACGTAAACTATAGATTTTCAGTACTGGCAGCGAATTAGGGCCAAAGCACATATGACAGTCGTAGTCGTGGACGTAAGTAACGCACAAGCTTTGGCGTATATATCCTGATCTGTCAGGTCGGGGATTACGACCGTCGTATATTGCTATGCCATGTTATGTGCTTTGGCCCTAATATCGGAACGTTGCCTTATTGATTAGGTTAGAGGTAGTTGAGTTTGACAGAACTGGAGCGGTCCCAATATGGCTGAAGGTGAAGGTCCGCAGTCACTTCTGTCTTTATATAGGCTCTACACACAATTAGAGTATAAATCCTATACATATATTTCTTTTGTAAATTAACTCGTTATTAATGTGTAGAAAATTCACTGTCTATGCATATTTTAATTCTTTCTTTATAAACATAAAAATTTTATGTTTAAGAATTTTTAATGTTTCAACATTTCCTAGAAAAGATTTTCTATGAGATTTTTTTCTAAGACATTCGAGACTCCAACTTTTCAAGTTATTCAAGACTTTCAGTAACCTTCAGTTTTAAGTATAATATTCAAGTTAACTCGCATCTTCATATGATGGAATTGCTTCAAAAATGGCTTCAGATATTGTTAGTAATGTTACCGACGCATTTACTTTAGCTTTCGTGTATTTCATTTAGCAACAGTCTATGTAATTGCAATTTAATATCAATTTTCATACATAATGATTTACATGTGACTGCACATAGCTGTACAATATTGATATATATATTAAATTAGTAGACAGTTTATAGAACTGAATACATCTCCCCTGTTAATCCGTCTACATAACAAAAATTTAACGATATAATTTTTGATTATGCATTATTTACATTCTCTTAAAATTTATTGAAAAAATTTTGCGTTTTTTTTAGACAAAAAAAGATTGTTTTTATGGAAGGCTAAGATATGGCGCTAAAAAAGGAAAAAAATTCTATTTTTTTATTACTCGTATATACCTACACAATAATAAAGTTTTATTTAAATATGTGTTATTTATATACTGTTCCTCTTTTTATTATCTACATTTTTTGCTTTAAACAAAATTTTATTGTTAATTTTGCCACAAATAAGAATATTTACTTATATTAATTTATAATAATCTAAAGAATTTACATATTTATTTTTATGAGCATCTATATATGTATAGCATTTATAATGCATATATACAGGCTCTGGATTCTGTAAAGCGCATATGCGCGCATTTTCTATAGTAAACGTTACATATGCTATAGATAAATGCGCGTATATGTGCTTTACGGAACCCAGGGAGGGTCTCAGATTTTTCGTACAAACTGTAATAGTAGTAGTAGTATGTTCTATGAGCAGAAATAAGAAAAAAATGTTATATAAACATAGGTCTCAAAATGCTTTATTAGAAAGTTAGACTTTCATATTAAAGAAATAATAACGGTCTTGCCGGTCTAGATAAGTGACACGCCGTATACACAAGAGATATGCCATTCGATGATGTTTATCTTATCCGCTTGTTCTAGTCATATTTATTATTTGAGATGATTAAAGGCAATCATTTCAAAAAAACTTGTATGAGTACTGGTAACGAGCAGTACTTTGTAGTTTGTAGAACGTTATCCCAAAATGCCACAAATTTTCACATTTTCACAAACGAAGAATACACGGATATTTATTTTGTGTATGGTTTGTGTACAGGGAATGCAATGGGAGCTTCTATTAGAGAATATCAACAGATTCCTTAACAGAAGAGTGCCGAATCACACAGTCTTTATCAATGCAATTACGCTTGACGGATTCAAAGTCTAGGGTGATAAATTCAATATTACATCGATGTATAGCTTACAGTACAAAATAAAAATATTGACATTGGGTACGCGGCACTTTGAAATGCAAATTTAAGTGAAATTGTTTCTTACACATTTCATATTTTTGCTATAACTTTCTAATAAAACAAACAAAACCTATATGTTTACAAAACATTTATTTCTGCTCATAGAATATACTATTAAAGGTAAAATCTAGGAGACACCTTATATATATAGATATATATTATAATTATATTGTAACAATAGTTAACTTTTAAAACATTCAAAATATTCAGAAAACTCTTGATTTTAAATAATATTTGGTCTGAATAATAATTACATTTTAAACTTCGAGATTTTTTTATCACACATTACGAGTAATTCGAAAATGTGTCTCCAATACATCACTATAAGAACGTACCTCTGTATCAGCAGAATTAAGGACAAAACAATTCACGGTATCTTGAACATTATCTCCTCCCTCTTGATCACTCACGTTTCCATACGTCTGTGTCTTCAGATAACGATTAGCAACTTCAGCAGGCACATGACTATAATACCGCGAATGTGGTGGCTTCATGAATACCGCAGAAGTATCAAAAGGATCAGAATACGCAGGAGCCACGTTACCAGGAAAATTAGCATATGTTCTGCCTTCCTCATCCTGCCAGGAAAACCTCTCGCCATCGATAGGTTCATCCAGAATGTTAATTACTCGTTTACATGAGACCTTTTGATCGTAGATGCTTGTGTTTGCCGATTCCTCGGCGGACAAATCGATCAGAGTATCTTCTTGGCTAATGTCTGAGGCCGATGACACTTGCGAGACCTTGATAGGGCTCGACCTAGCATCGTTGTGCAATTTCGTGTAATTGAATTGTTTTCTGGTACGTGGAGTACCACAAGAGAATTTCTTTTTTGTCTGATTGTCAGCCGAGGCTGCCACCAGTACATCCGGAGGATCCATTGGATTTCTTAAATATACATCGTCGATGTAAACGGGGCTGCCCCAGCTCTTGCCAAAGGGCGCTCCATGTCCTGTATGAATGAAAGAATTCTCCAATGGCTTGCTAATGTCTTCTGGCTGCTTTCGGCGCATTGGATCAACCAGACAACGCGGAAAATGCGCTATTTGAAAAGTTCGCTGATTCTGACCTTTCCACCAGTAATTTTCCGGGCGCCCGTCGATGATTGCAATCTGGTCTCCCGTCTCGATGGACATTTTGCCGGCCTCCTCGAAGGCGGTTAGAGCCTTCATTACAGACGGTACCATACTAGTCAAGGACTCTTTCAACGAAGCAAATGTCGGTCTCTCTGAAGGTTCTCTCGCCCAGCAACGAAGCATCAGCTCGTATATATATGGAGGCATTGCTTCTGGCTCGTGAAGCCGCTCGCCCTCGCGATCGATTTTACGCAAAATTTCGGAACCGTTCAAGCCCAGCCAGGGTTCCTCGCCAAACGTTAACATCTCCCACAGTGTCACACCAAACATCCAGACGTCTGACGCGTGACTAAAATGTCGAGCCTTGAGAGACTCGGGGGCACACCAGGGAAAAGGTACTTTTTTATGTTCCGTCATGACATAGCAGTCTTCTTGTTGAGGAAGCGCTCTCATCAAACCGAAGTCGCCGATTTTGATTTTATCGATGGTACTCAACAGGACATTTCTGCATGCCAGGTCGCGATGTAGAAAACGCTTCGCTTCTAGATACGCCATACCTGTGGCAACTTGTAACGCATAATTACAGAGCGTGAGAATCGAGATTCTGTCGCATTGCTGTCGTAAATAATCAAGTAATGCGCCTAAAGGCGCGAGCTCAGTCACCATCATCATCGGCTGCGACAACACCACACCATACAATCTAATAAGATTATGATGATCCAAAGTGTGCATTGCCTGAACTTCCGAAACAAAGTCTTCTATAACACTCGGCTGTGTGAGGGCATCTGCTTTGAGGACTTTCACAGCGACGGGCAAAGTTCGTCCTGAAGGAGAAGTCCATTCCCCTCTTCTCACTACACCAAAGCTTCCATCGCCTAATTTAACGGACAGTGTCACATCTTTGTCTTGTATGAGACATGTCAGCACCGAGGAAGTTTCGATCGGCTGCGAGGATCGCTTGTTGCTTTTACTGCTGCCACCAGGTTTAATTTTGGTAATTAAACTCTTCTTCCATTGAGCGTTTCGTCTCTTCTTTACCGCATCCAACAGACGTCTGACGCCAGGTTTACCTAGACCAATCTTCTCCAAATCTTCTGCTTGGACGTAATCAAAATGATGCAGACGAGTAATCTGTAGATCGTCTCGAATTCGTGTAAAGAACTGAGAGAGCTGCACATCATGTAGCAGTTCCTGAAGCCACTCTGTACCTTCCTCGTCCGCCATAATAGCTGTATTTCTTTATTTACTGAGATATCTTATACTCAGAAATATATGGATGTCTTCAATATATATAGGAACCTAAAAAAAGAGATATAACAATTAGATTTGCGTCGATACCCTTGTATGTTTGATCGATGTATCCTACTATTCATATATTTTAAATTTTATAATCTACCCATTATAAAGAGCTTAGAGCCGTGACTGGATGTTCGTGTCGATAATAATATTTCTGTGTGAATTTTTAATAGGTACTTATTCCAATTCAGTGAACTACGCGCTAAAAATTTCTCCGTCTTGAAACACAGTTCTAGTTTTTAGGCCAGTCATATTAGACATCGAATCGTCCAATTAATTTTCCCAGGTTGCAACCACCATGAATCGCTTTGATTTGAGGTGCTATAAGTGGGATTTATTTTGCTTCGCAAAATTAACGCGCAATAAAAAGTTATTAACAATATTATCAACAAAAACGCGATTTTTTTTTTCTCAAATATCTCGAAAACTAAGCAAGATAGGGTAACTAACTATACGTACCTTTTTTGTAGAGCGTAAAATTATCTACAATAATGATCTGAACAACATTGATCGTCAAGTCAGTCATTTAGCTTGCACGCACCGTCAAACTCCGAGACTCGGATACTAAAAACCCTCGATTTTATCGTTTTCTTGATGTTGCGCCGGTGATTTTTTTCCATCATTTAAAATGGAATTAAAAATCCCCTAAAAATCACACATTATCTGAGAACTACAAAGAATACTTTTCACAGTGTAACCGATTCTTTAGACCCTTTTTCTTTAGTTTGTAGCTATGTAAGCAAAAAATTTAGATTTTTTTGAATAGTCTTAGTTTTTCGCTGTTTTCAGGCCTTAAAATTTATTTGAGACAAATTTTATTGTATGCATCTTGCTGTGGACGAAATTTGCAACAAAAAAGGACCCTTGTATTTTTTTCGTACGACAAACGCTGATTTTTTTATTGACGCGCAAAGTTATCCAATATTGCGCACAGGTCAGATAACGCTTGTTTTACACTAAAATAATTATTTTCCATTAAAATTCACGTAATTTTTCGCATTATTATTAAACCATATTGCAAAAAACGGCTTTACAATATGGTTCAATAATAATGCGAAAAATCACGTAAATTTTAATAAAAAATAATTATTTTAGTGTAAAACAAGCGTTATCCGACCTGTGCGCAATATTGGATAACTTTGCGCGTCAATAAAAAAATCAGCGTTCGTCGTACGAAAAAAATACAAGGGTCCTTTTTTGTTGCAAATTTCGTCCACAACAAGATGCATACGATAAAATTCGTCTCAAATAAATTCTAAGGCCTGAAAACAGCGAGAAACTAAGACTATTCCAAAAAATCAAAATTTTTTGCTTACATAGCTACAAACTAAAGAAAAAGGGTCTAAAAAATCAGTTGAATCATGAAAAGTATTTTTTGTAATTCTCAGATGATGTGTGATTTTTTGGGGATTTTTAATTCCATTTTAAATGACGGAAAAAAATCACCGGCGCAACATCAAAAAAACGATGAAATCGAGGGTTTTCGGGATCCGAGTCTCGGACTTTGACGGCGCGTGCAAGCTAAACGACTGACTTGACGATAAATGTTGTTCAGATCATTATTGTAGATAATTTTACGCTCTACAAAAAAGGTACGTATAGTTAGTTACCCTATCTTGCTTAGTTTTCGAGATATTTGAGAAAAAATAAAAAAATCGTGTTTTTTGTTCATAATATTGTTAATAACTTTTTATTCCGCGTTAATTTTGCGAAGCAAAATAAATCCCACTTATAGCACCTCAAATCAAAGCGATTTATGGTGGTTGCAACCTGGGAAGATTAATTGGACGATTTGATGTCTAATATGACTGGCCTATTTGTTGGAACAGTAAATTCACATACTTAAATCGATTAATCAATCGATTTAAGTAAATTTAATGTTGTACTATGTATGTACTATGTACTGCTCAAAACTTTATAACAAAACTACAAAACTAGGGCTGTGTTTCAAGATCAAACAATTTTCGGCGCAGTTCACTGAGTTTGAATAAGTATTAAAAATTCACACAGAAATATTATTGTCGACACAAACATCCAGTCATAGCTCTAAGCTCTTTGTTATTTAGGTGATTTTAAATCATACGAGCCTTCTCTTGTATCTTTATTACTATCCATTATAATTGTTTCAACTTTTATAGATTTTAAATTTAAATTTTGAATTCTAATGGGCAATCTTAATAAACAATCTTAATAAGCAATCTTAATATAGGTACTCTTAATAGATGATCTAGACCTATAGAAAATTCTTCAACAGAAAACTTCAAGTTTTAGTTTTTTAGATTGTACAATTATTAAATTTTTATATATATTTCATAAAAATTTCGATCCTTGTAAATTTTATTTTCATAACTTAAAATTCTTGATATCTTTTATAGATTATTGATATTTTAATTTTATAAAGCCTTAAACCTTTGATCACAAACTACTCTAGAAGTAAGACGCTTGTTATGTATAACTGAGCTACAGCAGTTACCATGTATGGAGTACTCTCGCGCGTTTTACAGGTTGTTTATATAATGTTATTTATATAAAGTCAGCCAACAGTGGATTGCTAAAATCATTCCCGTAAAAAAACGAAGTAAATACTGAGCGCCTAAAAGCGCTGACGTAATAGGAATTTTTGTGGAGTGCTTACAAACGCAGTCAAAGCGTCAAGGCGAGACAAAACCTTAAAAAAAACCAAAAAGTCGATTTTTGGATTTTATATTGTGTTAATGCTTGAACATTTTTAATAAGGTAATTCTTTAGGAATATTTTGCCCTTTATCGGACTAAACAATATTGAAATTTTTAGCACCTGGAAAACAAAAAAATTGCAGGGTTGAACTCTTCACATTTTTCTTCGTGCTCTCCGTAAAAGCAAAATTTATTAATTTCCTTATATATTGACTGCAAGAGTTTAATCTTAAAAACTTTATCGTTAACATTTTGCCAATCGTGCAAGTTACATCCTAATTAAGTGCCGAGCACCACATAATTTTAAGGTATATTAAGCTATGTAAGCTGAATTTACTTAAAAGTAAGCAAAAAAATAGCAAGTAATTTTAGTATTATTAATTTTTTGCTTTGACTTATGTATATGCTACTTTTTACTATGGCTTGATAAAATATAAATTTTTTAAACTTATTTTACAAGCAAAAAATCGGCACCTGGATATTTTGAGAATAAATAATTCAGAGAACATTCTGATGCCATAATAATGCGAGCAACTAATTTGTTTAATGCGCTTTTCTCTTGAGCGTCGTATTTTGTTCTTGGTATCCTCTGAAAAACTGAAGCAAAAAAAATATTTTTAAAAGTAAAAAGTAGCAAAAAATGGCAAATAATTTTAGTTTTATTAATTTTTTGCTTTGACCTATGTAAATGTTATTTTTTACAATGGCATGATAGCTTAATCTTAAGCTATCTAGCCCTTCGTAACTTTTTAAGGAGGTTGTAAGGCTGATGTGGGAAGTGAGAGGGGTAACGCTTTTAACAAAGGAAACATGGAGTGCTGCCAATCTAAAACATTAAAATTTTGAACAATATTGATCTAAAATTTTGAAGAAATATGGGATGCAATGCAGTTAAAATGCAAAGCATAAATGTTAATTTATGTAAAAGTCTTAAATATAAACTTTTAATTTTTAAAACAAACTTTGGGATTAATGTCCCATCATATAGTAGGTACTATTTGGCATAAAAAAAGTTTGAAATTCGAGGTCCAAAAAATGGGCGAAAAAACAGGTCTTTTTGCCATCACTCTTTATTACGATAAAACGTGCAAGATGATAAATCTTTACGATAGGTACTTAAGACAATAAGAATGTTTTTTTTACATTAAATACAATGATTTCCTATAAAAGGTTTCTTTACTACAACCAATTACAATTTGTTGCATGTTTCTATTAGGCCTCAACGTCTCCAGAGTGGGTTTTTATGCCCTAGCAGAAGTAGTAACGAAAACATCACATCTGAAGATACATTACGAATCCAAGTCTCAATTGATACAGGCTGGAGTAAACGCGGTTCAGGTTTTCGGTATAATAGTTTAAATGGTTATACTGGAATCATCGGAAGGGAATCAGGTCAAGTCTTAGACTTCATAACATGCAACAGGAAATGTCGCTTATGTGATAAAGGACATAATAAAGATCACGATTGTCGCAACAATTTTTATGGAAGTGCTAAGACTATGGAGCCATATTCTGCTAACAAATTGGTTAATGAGAGCTCTGTGTTAAAATCAGCAAATTTGGAGGTCGGTATTGTCGTTGGTGATAATGACAGTACCAGTATTGCTTCAATTAGGAAAAACAGCACACATGAAATTGTTAAATTTTCCAATATTAATCATACTTCAAAAGGCGTTAAGAGCATACTGTACAAACTTTCTACTGACAGAAAGACCCTGACAAGGAACTTACAACTGATTCAATCAAATATCTACATCGTTGTTTTACTTATACTTTACACCAGCACAAAGGAAATTTGTCAGAATTATCAGCTGCGATTAAAAATATTCCTTATCACGCATTCAATTATCATGAGAACTGTGGAAATTGGTGTGGTTTTTTAAACAATTCTGAAAACTATCATCATAAAGTCATTTTCGGAGGAATTAAAAACGAAATTCTCTTCAATGAATTAGAAGTACTCTTTTCACAATTGTCAAGTAATTCAGAGAAAAGACCCCGCACAAAACCACGGAAAAATGGTTCCCGGTCAAATTGACTAAAAATTTAGTATGATGTAGTTCGTGACGTCTATGAAAAGTGTCTATGGGCACGAAGTCCACAAATGGACAGTTTTCGAGTTACAGAGTGTTAAACAACAGAAAAATGGGTTCATCGGCTCATGGTAGTCCTTGATGTGTACGGTCATGCTGGTCATGCTGGTGTGTGCCTGTGTATGCGTGCGTGCGTGCGTGCGTGCGTGGATAGAGATATGCAAAATTTATTTCAACCGATCATTATTTTAATCGTGATGCAGCTAGCACTAAATTCCAATCGTGTTCAGTATATAGTGGTATATTTTAAAAAATGTTATATTCTGTCAATGTATCGTTATCTTAGAGCACTTAATTAGCACTAAATTATAGTATACTTGTCTTCTATATAGGACCATTTTCTGATACAGCTTGCCATTAAGCTGGACCCTCCCATTTTTTAATAGAGGTAAAAATTCACATGTAACCATTATTTGTAAATAAAATTATATCACAAAGTTGCCATTCTGAACATATTGCATTCTCCTTACAACCTCCTTAATAGTTGCAGCAAAAAATTACTTTTGAAACCAAAAATTAGCAAATTAATTGTATATATAAATTTATTGTGTTCTGATAATTTGACTTACAATAGTTACAATTAAATAGCTTAATATACCTCATTTTCCCGTATCCCCCCGATGACTTTCTTTTTTTTTCTCTAATTAATACAGAGATCCCTGGGGTTTTATGTTTCTTAAGTCTAAGGTTCCAGAAGAAAAAAGAGTGAGCAATCTCATAAGCCTGGTGCAAAATAGCAGATTAAAATTGACAATTTATTGTTAGCCTCGAAAAGACTAAGAAACCCTAGCTGAGAATCACAGAAGAACTTCTTAGATATAGATGACGTTAGAGATTAACTTATTGTTAGTCCCACTTGCCATTGTTACTGCCACTGTGAAGTTGGCACCTTATTTTCAAAAATCGGAAATTTTATTAAGAGTTCCATTTGCACCCACAATAGTTCTACAGTTCCTGATAGATTTCAGAAATAGTTCCGTCGATTTAGATAAAAATATAACGCTTCAAAAAAATGAGGTGCTAACTTCCCGTGACACCTCAAGTTTCGAAAATATTTATTTTTATCACGGAATTCTATAGTTCTGGAAGAGTTCTATAGTTCCTGATAGGTTTTAGCGATAGTTCTGGTCTTTAAGTATTTTTAAATAATTTTTTAATCTGACCGCTGGCACCTCAAGTTTCAAAAAAAATTGATTTTTATCATGGAATTCTATAGTTCTCGAAGAGTTCTACAGTTCCTGATAGGTTTTAGCAACAGTTCTGGACTCTAAATAGTTTTTCAACAATTTTTTACTGTGACCGCTGGCACCGCACACAAGAGTAAAGTCATGAATCGCAGGCAATTTCGATCGACTTTTTGACAGTTCTCGATAGTTCTCGCATAGTTCCAACAGTTTTTATAGGTTTTAGCAACAGTTCCGGCTTCGAAAAATTTTTTTAACAATTTTTTACTGTTACCGCTGGCACCGCACACAAGAGTAAAGTCATGAATCGCAGGCAGTTTCGATCAACTTTTTGACAGTTCTCGATAGTTCTCGCATAGTTCCAACAGATTTTTATAGATTTTAGCAACAGTTCCGGCCTCTAAATATTTTTTAAATAATTTTTTACTGTTACCGCTGGCACCGCACACAAGAGTAAAGTCATAAATCGCAGGCAGTTTCGATCGACTTCTTGACAGTTCTCGATAGTTCTCGCATAGTTCCAACAGTTTTTATAAATTTTAGCAACAGTTCCGGCCTCTAAATATTTTTTTAACAATTTTTTACTGTGACCGCTGGCACCGCACACAAGAGTAAAGTCATGAATCGCAGGCAATTTCGATCGACTTTTTGACAGTTCTCGATAGTTCTCGCATAGTTCCAACAGTTTTTATAGGTTTTAGCAACAGTTCCGGCTTCAAAATATTTTTTTAACAATTTTTTACTGTTACCGCTGGCACCGCACACAAGAGTAAAGTCATGAATCGCAGGCAGTTTCGATCGACTTTTTGACAGTTCTCGATAGTTCTCGCATAGTTCCAACAGTTTTTATAGGTTTTAGCAACAGTTCCGGCCTCGAAATATTTTTTTAACAATTTTTTACTGTTACCGCTGGCACCGCACACAAGAGTAAAGTCATGAATCGCAGGCAGTTTCGATCGACTTCTTGACAGTTCTCGATAGTTCTCGCATAGTTCCAACAGTTTTTATAGGTTTTAGCAACAGTTCCGGCCTCAAAATATTTTTTTAACAATTTTTTACTGTTACCGCTGGCACCGCACACAAGAGTAAAGTCATGAATCGCAGGCAGTTTCGATCGACTTCTTGACAGTTCTCGATAATTCTCGCATAGTTCCAACAGTTTTTATAGGTTTTAGCAACAGTTCCGGCTTCTAAATATTTTTTAAATAATTTTTTACTGTTACCGCTGGCACCGCACACAAGAGTAAAGTCAATGCGAGAGCAAAAACTATGCGAGAACTATTGGGAACTGTCAAAAAGTCGATCAAAACTGCCTGCGATTCATGACTTTACTCTTGTGTGCGGTGCCAGCGGTAACGGTAAAAAATTATTTAAAAAATATTTAGAGGCCGGAACTGTTGCTAAAACCTATAAAAACTGTTGGAACTATGCGAGAACTATTGGGAACTGTCAAAAAGTCGATCGGAACTGCCTGCGATTCATGACTTTACTCTTGTGTGCGGTGCCAGCGGTAACAGTAAAAAATTGTTAAAAAAATATTTAGAGGCCGGAACTGTTGCTAAAACCTATAAAAACTGTTGGAACTATGCGAGAACTATTGGGAACTGTCAAAAAGTCGATCGGAACTGCCTGCGATTCATGACTTTACTCTTGTGTGCGGTGCCAGCGGTAACAGTAAAAAATTGTTGAAAAACTATTTAGAGTCCAGAACTGTTGCTAAAACCTATCAGGAACTGTAGAACTCTTCGAGAACTATAGAATTCCATAATAAAAATCAATTTTTTGAAACTTGAGGTGCCAGCGGTCAGATTAAAAAATTATTTAAAAATACTTAAAGACCAGAACTATCGCTAAAACCTATCAGGAACTATAGAACTCTTCAAGAACTATAGAATTCCGTGATAAAAATAAATATTTTCGAAACTTGAGGTGTCACGAAAAGTTAGCACCTCATTTTTTTCAATCGTTATATTTTTATCTAAATCGACGGAACTATTTCTGAAATCTATCAGGAACTGTAGAACTATTGTGAGTGCAAATGGAACTCTTAATAAAATTTCCGATTTTTGAAAATGAGGTGCCAACTTCACAGTGACCATCTTATCTGCCTTAAAATGCATTTTCCAGGCAGTATTAATTATTTAAAAAATAACACAACGTTGGTAGTGCCCAGAACTCTTTAGGAAATTGTTAAATACGTTTAGAACTGCGCGAAAAATATTTTACGATGACTAGAACTATCGAATATCGTCCAGCATCTCACCTTTATCTGTATTAAAATGCATTTTCCGGGCAGTATTAATTATTTAAAAAATAACACAACGTTGGTAGTGCCTAGAACTCTTTAGGAAGTTGTTAAATATGTTTAGAACTGCATGAAAAATATTTTACGATGACTAAAACTATCGAATATTGACCAGCATCTCACCTTTATTTCTCTTAAAATGCACTTTCCGAGCAGTATTAATTTTTTTGAAAACACAACGTTGATAGTGTCTAGAATTCTTTAAAAAATGCATAAATGTATTCATAATTATACAGAACTATCTTGGAAAAGCCAGAACTCTGAAAAATCGTTCAGCTTGACATATTTGTTACACTATATTCGATAGTTTTTACGTTATTTTAATCGATGTTTTTGGTTTTAAACTGCAGAACTCTTTATAGAACTCGTCTTTAACTGCAAATCAAAATCTGATGAGATATAGTATAAGGGAACTGCTGTAAGACAAATTGAGACGCAGCGTGAAGTTGTCGTCTTAGTCAACTTTTTGTCTGAATCAATTCTTTTGCTTTAATGGTCGGAACTATTTGTTTAACTCATAGAGAAACTCTAGAATTGTAAACAATTAGTGAGTTTCCACGCCAGCTTCATACACATGGGATCAGATGGGTTTTGTAATTATAAATTATTTTCTACGGAGTTAATCGTCAGAACTATTGACAGAATGTGTCTAGACTGGAGAACTCTATGGAATCTTACTCCTCCGTGATCATGTATTCGAAATACGATGAGATGCTATCAGGTGTTTTTGGAAGTTAGCATCTCATTTCTTAAAAACGCGATTTTAATAGTAAATTCATCAGAACTATTGTTAAAACTTATCAGGAACTGTGGAACTATGCAAGTGAATTTGCAGTTTATTTGCGAGATGCTAACACTTGAGATGCTAGCTTCACACACGTCATTTTTTCTGTTTAATGGGCAAAACCATCGACCTATAGTATGGACTGCGTGATGTAAGTCGAAAGTATGTATCAATGTACAAGAAGGACAGCAGGCGATTGCGGCCATTATCTATCGCATTCTACACAACACTGTAATATTGGTCGAAAAGAGACAGAGATTGGCCGCACACGTGCTCTATCTGACTCATATTTTAGAACGTGTTTCGTATGCAAATAAAGTAGGGATCGCGAAGTCCATACTATAGAGTATAGGTCGATAGGCAAAACTATTTGTTTATAACGTATCGGAAACTTCAATTGAAACTATAATTAAAAAGGAAGCCAGAACTCTCAATAGTTTGTGAGTTTCCGCAAAATGAGATGCCAGATTCACACACACATTACATGACAAAAAAGCTTTTCTTTCAGCCTGTATTATTTAATAAACAAACATTTTTACATGTCCAAACATGTTCGACATTACATTTTCTTCCTAAATGTATAGAGAAACTATTTTTAAAAAATTATTTATACTTGCTGAGTAATTGTGTAAGCAATTTACCGCACTCATCTTTTCTCGTGTTCAAAGGTGTTATCTCCACTTAAACATTTTCTTGTTTTTCTTTTTGACTCTTATCTCTTACAACTTGCGCAAAATACGACAATTAATATCAATTATAATAGGATAGGATATAATCGAGTTGATTGCATATCCACTAATTATACATACATTTTTAAGCAATTAATTTTTAGGTTTTTCAAGAATTTTTTAAATTGATAAATAATTTTAAAATTAGTAAACATTGCTATTGGGATCTGATATTCGTCGCCATGACATCTGGTGGTCGAAAGTGAAAGCACTGACCTCTTACAGATCTCGTGGCATTGTACAGGCTTGACGTGCGGTCGTACTGGCTTTGCGTTACTGGCTTTGTATTTTTATTAATATGGAATTTTCTCTGCGTTGTAAATCTACGAGCAGAATTAAGTGTTCAATTCGCGGTTGTAAAAGTAAGGTTGATCGTAATTTAAATGTTCGATTTTATCTCTCAAAAATTTAATTTGGCAGTTGGATTTTTGATATTTTTTATTTTATTTCACATAATGAGTAATAGCAAGTAGTTTCTTAAAATGTTAAACACATATATCATCTTATATCAACTTTTAAAATAAACTTTATCACATTAACATGTTAACATTAATATAAATATATTAATGTTCTTAAATATACTAATAAATATACTAATATTCTCATTCTTTTAACTTTTTCTATATCTTTTATAATCCTATATCTAATGACTTCCTATATCTAATGACTTTCTATATCTTATAACTTTTAACTCTTTATATTTCTGAACACTTTTGTATGTAATCTTTTATATAATTTTGTAATCATTTCTATATTTTATTTATAACTTTTAACTCTTTTATAATCCTATGACTCAATGTTTTCACTAGCATCTTTTATTGAACTTTCAGTTCTTAAACAGATTTCATGCAACATAATGCCATAGTATACTTTTTTTAATTCTTTTAACATTGTGGTAAGAAATATTTCATTTCGATTCACCCTTAGAATAAATAAATTTTTATCAAAAGTAGAATATATATCACAAACGAAGTTGACTTTAAATTGAGCACTGCCATTCCTAATTGCACCTGTCCATAATATCGATGTTTTTCTTTCAAATAAATATTTTCTTTATCTTTAATTAAACTTCCCCCCCCCCTAAAAAAAAATTTATTTGAAAGAAAAACATCGATATTATGGACAGGTGCAATTAGGAATGGCAGTGCTCAATTTAAAGTCAACTTCGTTTGTGATATATATTCTACTTTTGATAAAAATTTATTTATTCTAAGGGTGAATCGAAATGAAATATTTCTTACCACAATGTTAAAAGAATTTAAAAAAGTATACTATGGCATTATGTTGCATGAAATCTGTTTAAGAACTGAAAGTTCAATAAAAAATGCTAGTGAAAACATTCGAGTCATAGGATTATAAAAGAGTTAAAAGTTATAAGATATAGAAATGATTAAAGGTTATATAAAAGATTATATACAAAAGTTTTCAGAAATACAAAAGGGTTAAAAGTTATAAGATATAGAAAGTCATTAGATATAGGAAGTCATTAGATATAGGATTATAAGATACAGAAAAAGTTAAAAGAATTAGTATATATTTATATTAATGTTAACATGTTAATGTGATAAAGTTTATTTTAAAAGTTGATATAAGATGATATATGTGTTTAACATTTTAATAAACTACTTGCTATTACTCATCATGTGAAATAAAATAAAAAATATCAAAAATCCAACTGCCAAATTAAATTTTCCAGAGATAAAATCGAACATTTAAATTACGATCAACCTTACTTTTACAACCGCGAATTGAACACTTAATTCTGCTCGTAGATTTACAACGCGGAGAAAATTCCATATTAATAAAAATACAAAGCCAGTAACGCAAAGCCAGTAACGCAAAGCCAGTACGACCGCACGTCAAGCCTGTACAATGCCACGAGATCTGTAAGAGGTCAGTGCTTTCACTTTCGACCACCAGATGTCATGGCGACGAATGTCAGATCCCAATACTATTTTGTTGCATAGATTTTTGATAAATTCTTATTGCAAATACACTTTCAAATGCGTTTTATGTATTTGGAGTCCTTTTTTACCTTCGTAAAATATCAGAAATCCTTAAAGCAAAGGATTCAGTTGCAAAACTACATATTGTAGAACAAAACTACATATCTTTGAGTTCCATTTTCTCATTACTAAAATAACACATTCAAATCTTTTTTTTTCTTTTTCTTATAGTATCATAATTAGCTATCTTTTGATGCATGCTTTCTTTTAAATAAGATTTTTGTTTTTAATTTTAATTATTAAAAAAAATATCAGTTTTTCATGACTGCGTTCCAAAATTCACTTTAGTTAACTAAAATGCTATAGTGTACGTAACGTAAACTATAGATTTTAGTTACCCAGAATGAATTTTGGAACGCAGCCCATAATATTGATCGCTTGTAATTTTTGATAAAATAAGAATTTTCTAAAATCGAAAGATCGTAGTTCATATATTTGCAGAGATATAAGAAAAAAATGATCAAAATTGATTCAGTGTGTTCTTAAGAACTTGTTAAGAAAAAGATACATAAAAACCAAAAGATATGGTTTTATGGGAGAGTGCTTCGAAGATTTTGATCTTACTATTTGATCTTATGTCTCTTGTAATAATTTTTTTTTCCAAATTACAACTTTAGCGGGCTCCACACACACACAGAGATATGTAGGTATCAAGAAACAGTATCGTGATACCGTCTCGATAAGACATGTCTCAGATCATGTGTACTATACACACACCGCAATATGTAGCAGGTATTGAGCAGGTACTGAGTACATAATTTTTGGAAATGAGGTGTCAACTTTACAGTGGCGATTAGCGGGGATCTGCCGCGATATTACCATACACACTCGAAAACAAGCTGAGACATATCTCAGTATCATTGTTTCAGTCTCTATGTATTCCATCGACAGCGGGAGACTAGATTCATGTATCGATATTTGTTGATACTTATTGATACCGCATGAAACCTTTGGAGACATACCTAGACACAATGAGACATGTCTCATGAGACAGTGTCACAATTCCGTTTCTTGATATATATCTGTGTGTGTAGTCAGCTTTTAAGTAGCCATTTAAGATATAGAAAGTTGCAGCAAATATAAAAAAAATACATATATATATATATATATATATATATAATTAAATAAATTACTAGTAAACCCTCAAAATTCAAAAATTGAAGAAAAAAGGGCTATCAGGGTCGAACGCGGATCTTAGTGCGTGATGTCACTCATTAGATTTATTCTTCAAAATACAGTACGTTTCGGCTCCATTCGAGCCATCTTCAGCAATAACAATAATTTGTCACAACGTTCTAAATGCCCATTGGCAAGTTTACCGATTAGAATTGTCGGAAACACTGACCAAATGATCGATATCTGAAAATTATCTTTGTAAGAGTCATGTAATAAAAAGAAAACTACAGCAACTCACCAAAAGGCCGAACAATGTGGGACATAAAACCGTGTAGAGACAAAATGATTCGCGAGGAGACTTAGCGGTCTCCTCGACACACCAACAGCGACAAAATGACAATCATTCCGAAAGTAAGCGTGTCACGAGTCAAAACAACAGTGCGGATAATACATAGTGAGTAAAGTCGATGAGAGAAATATTAGATAAAATGTAACCAATAGCAAAGCAGGATCTGGCTGCGTTAACAAGTAAATCTAATGAGTGACATCACGCACTAAGATCCGCGTTCGACCCTGATAGCCCTTTTTTCTTCAATTTTATATATATATATATATATAATACAATAAATATTATTCGAATCCTAGAAAATGAAACTTAATTATTGGACTTGACTCGGATTTTCAAATACATAGTGAAATTTAATCTCATCTCCAGTTATATATTCATCTTCTTTTTTAGATACTTTAACATTTAACAATCATTTTATATAGATAATAATGTACAGGAAACAATCTATTCTTTTTCAAAATAAAAAAAAATTGATAAATATGTTGGTAATATTTGTGTGCTCTTTAAGCTCTTTTTTTTATTTTTGCCTCCTATAACTTTGCAAGATATAACAATCAACAAGACAAACGGATCTATAAATTACTGATCTGTTCAGACAATCTACCTTTTGTTAAATCCTGTATAACAATTCAAAAAGATAGCTTTAAAATAACACCAACCTGCGGATCTCACTTATGACATTTTCTTTTGTCCGAGAAGCGATGAATGCTAGAGGAGATTCACCCACGGAGAAACCGCCAATTCCTCCGCTGAAGTTTTTTACGAAACATTTTCTAGAATGCTGTCTGTTTTAGGATGCTCAAGAATAACGTTGTCGGTCCTTTGCTCAATAAAAAATTTCCGATAATAAGCACTTTCACTCGACGATTTTCCAATGCAATACACATTCTCTGATTATTACGTCCTAACCTAAAAGCATAACGATCACAGCTGCAGAAACGATCCCTATACGCGTACTTAATGATCGTCGTTAACGCAACTGCACAGTCGAAAGATCATCGATTGTAATTACTCGCAGCCGTCGACGATTTCACTTACGCACGAGGCAGAGCGGAGTACAAAGAAGAGAAACGAAAAACTATAAAAGTTGTATGGATTTTACACTATTTTACAGTGCAAGCATGAAGCAGTGCGAAGTGAGAAGCGCGAGAAGAGACGCATACAATCACTCAATTCTTTCGCACAAGAGGGCGTCATGCGATGCACCCTTTAAAGTCCCTAGAAGTAATGCTAATGTCCATTTCTATCAACGCAGGTTAATTTTGATCTTGGTTTAAGGCTGAGTTTCCACTGAGCGCGTCACGCGTCGCGTCATCCGTCGCGACCAATCAAAACATCCATTCGTATGTATTTGACCGGAAATGAATGTCCGGTAAAAGAATCTACATATGAAATCGTTTGTATTTCGTATGAAGACTTTTGAAGTGCAATTAAAAAGGTTTGTGAGTCATTCAGTTAATTGTAATTAATTAATCATTTTTTCACCATGCACTTAGCCGGAATAGATAAATTAAACAAAGTTTTTATATCGAATCGTTTGTATTTCGTATGAAGAGTTATGAAGTGTGATTAAAAAGGTTTGTGAGTCATCCAGATAATTTTAATTAATTATTTATAAACCATGTATACCTAGCCGAAATATAGATTTTTAGTTATTCGTGTTAAAAGAAGAAGGCGCTAGTGTTCCCGAAGGTTCGTCCACAGTATAACCAGTAGTCCGACTCTCTGTCGGCACCTTTGATCTATCGGTTCCCGATTCGCCGCCATTATTATGGAAGCGCCAACGGCGTATCAACGGTTAAAGGGCCCCGGGTTTTCAGGGTTGCACTTAGAAGTTAAAGCGCCCCGGGTTTTCAGAATTTTACTTAGAAGAGACGCATAAGAACTGTATATATTATTCACGCGTTAGAAATGGCCTAGGTAGGAATACAAGAAAAAAGATTGTACGAATAAAAAATGATTAATGAAATTGCTAGCATAGCAGTTTCGATGAATTGTTCAAGTGCTAATTAGATATAAAATAACTATTATAAATTGTAAGATTAAATATTAATATATTATTATAAATTATTGCAAATTATTATAAATTATGAGGTTAAAGTTGAAATTATAAAAAAATAGTGCAATTATTTTATTTGATGTTAAAGATTTTATATTCGTGGTAAAGTTTAATTAAAATTAATGATGCAAAAACAATATCATTTTTGCAAAGTTACATTTATTGCATATACGGCGGTATATATTTATTACATACATTTATATATATATATGTAAATACATTACATATATTTACATGTACAGCGGTATTTAATCGTGTCTCCAAATGATCATTTTATTTTTGTTTGTGGATGACTTAAAGTTGTAATTTATAAATTTTAATGTGTAATATATCCGCATTCTAAAAAATAATTTTTTTAAATATAAATGTGGGAAGCTGCTGCATGGGTGCTTAAATGTTATTATTTCAACCTCCGCTAACAATTTTTGTATAATATTTTTTTCTAAAACAATATTTTCAAAGTGCTGATTAAAAATCGCTTCCAACGAGCACACGTAAAAAATAAAATTATTATGTGGCATTTTTAAATTTCCAAAAATTGAATTATTGCTTTGGTATGCCTTAAAAAAACAATAAATTGTCGAATCTTCAAATTCTACGTGATCGATACTATATTCTTTGCAAATTGTGCATGAATGTTTCTTTAAACATTTACTACCCTAAGAGCAAAAAGTCGACTTTAAGTCGACTTGAAGTCGACTTCTACCGAAACTGACTTGGCAGAAAAGTCGACATTTTTAAGGACGAAAGTCGACTTTAAGTCGACTTGAAGTCGGCGAATGTCGCAAAAACCACCGACTTAAAGTCGACTTCCCGTCATGATGAAAAGTCGACTTCCCGTCATGACGAAAAGTCGACTTCCCGCCAACTTTTAAAGTCGATAAAATAAACCGCCGCGTACGTCTGGAGGTCGATTGTGTATCTTGAAACGAGGTAAAAATAACAAAAGTTAACAGATTTTATTAGATTTTGATAAATAAAATCGTAGATACGCTAATGAATTTTCTCACTTTTGTAATTTTTACCTCATTATTTCAAGATACACAATCGACCCCTTGCTGGAGGGCTAAAACTGATGCATTTCGATTTTTTTTCATATATAAAATAATTTAATTATCTAAAAAACTGTATAATTACAATCCTAATGTTTTATTCTTAATTACAAAGGCGGCCATATCTGTGCCACTTCTGCGTGCGCGGATTCCGGCAGCCACTTCTGGTAAGCTGACAATAACAGAACTAAAATTAAAACATTCCAGCGTTAATCGCGAAACAATATGCAAAATTAGCTATATAAATATATATCATATTATTATCATAATGTTGTAAATATATAATAATATTATATATATATATATATATATATATATATATATTATTATAAATATATAATATCCACAGACTTTTATACTAGACCACTAACATCTATGGACGCACTGCCGAAAAGCTGATGCGAGTGCAAGGTGCAAGTGTTAGTGAAGGGTGCGGCCATATTGAATTAACAATAAGTCACTATCGGGTGTTCAGTTGCTCATGATGTGCGTTTATCTGCATTCGTTATTACAGTACATAACGAAGCAGGCGAATGTTTTTGTGTTAAATATTGGTACATGTTATCAATAAGTTTGTAAGTCATGCCTTCGACGTGTAGCGTACTTGGATGCCGAAATCGAACCACTACTCCTGTAGTATTAAACCCTTTCTTTTGGACATTCTGTATATGCCAGACTATTGTATAGAAATCTTGTATAAAACCACTTGTATAGAATAGTAGTATAGCATATCTTGACTAAAATCAACATGGCGGCAATCATCACGGGCGAGATGTCTGTCAGCGGTCTAGTATTGTATAGAAGTCTATGATAATATCTAAATATTATTTTATAAATTAAAATCTCACATTTTTTATCCGAACCCCAGATTTCTAGCAGTTTGTGTTTGGACACGACTCCCTGCGACTGCAGCGTTTGTACTATTGCTTGAGTGCGTGGTATCAACCTGAAAAAATCGTATTGAATTGATGTAATCTATTCGATGAATCAACGTGAAATCAAAAGGAGATAGAATAACGATTTACCTGGCCCATGACTTGGTGATGCTCCCAGGTGTCGTCAGCAGCGACGGGACAAATCGTTTCAGCTTAGGGCACACTTGACCCTCCAAGAAGAAATACGCTAACCACTTGACACCGTCCACGGATGATCTATATCCATCGATGGTAGTGCCCATTCGGCCTTTCCGAATGTACCAGACACGCGGCAAATGATCTTCCCGGTTCATTGATTATATCTATAAATATCTTTATAAATAAGTAGGAAAAACATTATAAAGCAACAATTGTGATAAAAATACCTTGGCGGTGGATCAACCAATGGTTCACTAAGATGGCATAGCATGGGCGAATTTCGGCAATCATTCGGGTTCTATCACCGTGACACCTCGCATGTACATCTTATTCGTTTCGTACACCTCTTTATAAACCACCTATTCCGGACTGATTTTCCGTAGAACGCACGAAGAATGCATGAACACAGGTTCCTTCATTTCTGGTGTTCTGAAAGATGATACAGAATGGAGAGGTCGCATTCAATAGGTCTTAATTATCGATGATAATAAATAACACACCATACCTAACCTGTAAGCATGTTTCCACTTGGCCTTATCCTGATCCTCTTTTACCTCGTCGGGCAAAACCTTTCTCGCGACTTGATCCGCCATACCTGCAAGAACTATCTGGCGTCTTATCGTGTCCTGTCTCGCGGCACGTATTCCTCGCACTCGCGTAAACTCTGGTCCACTCATCTGGTCCTCCAGCCTCCTCGAGATTCGCCGCCATATTGATGATGCATGACGCGCCGCTTGACTGTTTTCCGTCTTTTTAGAAGTCGACTTTTAGTCGACTTTCCGCCATTTTTAGAAGTCGACTATTTAGAAGTCGACTTTTAGTCGACTTTCCGCCATTTTTAGAAGTCTATTCAGGGACACTAATTTAGAGGTGGAATTTAACATGTCAAACAGTTTATCCATTTTGTCTATGAAAGTTACCGTCCCAACTGCATCAGTTGATATTTTTCCAAAATGGATATATGAACTTACACCTGCCACCGTACTTTGACTAAGAAGCTGAGGAGCTAATCGAGTTTTCATTTTTTCCTGTGGCCTTGGATTTAAATGAGAGTAAGTTAATTTTGGCGCCAACCTGAACGGCATTGATTGATCGATCTCATAAAATTGTCTTACGTAACGTATGTTAGCAAAATATTGGCCAAACTTGAAAGTATATTTTAAAAACATATTTCGCGTTGCCTTTATCAAATGCGGCACATCGAATAAGAAAAAAATCTTGCGGTTGTTCAGCGTAAAATATGGGGTACTATTAGGCGTAATTCCTAATTCATTTGCGAGTTGCTTATTCTTAGGACCCATATCACATACTACAGCAGCAACTGTTACACCAATATTTTGCAATTCAAAAATACATTGAGTGAGTAATTGTTTAAGAACTGCAGTTGAACAAGCTGTATTCGAAAGTTCGTACGCAAGAGGCTGTTTCCAATCACTAAAAATACTTCTTGCAAGAAAGACGCATGCAAATTTTGCTGGTTGGAATTGCTTTTCATTGCCACTCTCATGAAAACCGATAACTTTATCAGTTTTTTTATCATAATACAAATGGCATTTTAATGACATTTCATCAAAACATATTACGCACATTTTTCCAGACTCTCGCATAGTTGCAAATTTATTGGCCAGTAAATTGAACACGTTTTGATTTATGCCGCTCGTAATAGAAATATTAAGGCTGCGTTCGGAAACGCTACCCTGAAGGAAGACTCGGGTGAATAGTGGTGGGGGCAGGGTGCACCCCGGGTGTAAGTAGTTTCCGAACGGCAAATAAGTAATAAGACATGGCGGATGAAAGGCAATCCCGAGAAAATATTATTGTATTCTGCGCCATGACTACTGGACAAGAATCGATAAGTCGCCCGGTCTACAATAGGTGTTTTAAGCCCTAAGCCTTAAGAAATTGTTCAATCACAGTTGAATTTGAGGAGAATAATTGACTGTGATTGGTCAATTTCTTAGGGCTTAGGGTTTAAAACACCTATTGTAGACTGGGACTAATCACAGGATAGCTTTAGATAGTTTATATCCAGATAGTAATGACACAGTATAATATCTACTTATGCTGTGGTAATGATGAGCCGTTGAGTGTTTCTACAGCTTCTACTTCCTTTTAGTAAAATTAGTGGTGCAATTACCAAATATAACGATGAAATAATATATTTTTTTATTTAAAATTATCAGTTATTACTTTACAAAAGGAGTGTAAAATATATCGATCGCTTAATAAGCAACTGTTAAGATATATCTATATAAGATGAATTATTAATTAATATGAATAATAGAAAAACATAATCGTAATAACGTCAAGATATTATTAAACGTAGATAAAATCTGATAATAAATTAGCGGTAGGTAATAGAATATAATTAACCTTACTTAAATCCAACTAATCAGAGTTATTATAGGTTAACAGTTTGACCAATTCAGCAAATCGCAACGCAAACCCGGCAAAACATTTTTTATATAAAAACATATTTAAATATATATTATCATATAATATTATATAAAATATTATATAAAATACTAGCTGGTTACCCGGGCTTCGCCCCGGAGGACATATGTAATAAGACTCTCTCTCTCCTTTTCCCCCTCCCCCTCCCTCTCCCTCTCGCCCTCTCCCCCCTCTCTCTCTCTCTTCCCCCCTCTCTCTCTCCCTCTCTCCCTCTCTTCCCCCCCTCTCTCTTTCTCTCTTCCTCTCTCTCCCTCTCTCTTTCCCTTCTCTCTTTCTCTCCCCCTCTCCCTCTCTCTCCCTCTCTCTCTCCTTCCCCCCCTCTCTCCTCCCCCCCCTCTCTCTCTCTCTCTCTCTCTCTCTCTCTCTCTCTCTCTCTCTCTCTCTCTCTCTCTCTCTCTCTAAAATGCTATAAATTGAAAAATATTACTTTTTTATCGACTGAAATGCAATTCCGTCGTATACAATACTTTGAGATTCACTCAATTATTTCCTAAAAAATTGGAAAAATTTCGTGACCAATTTCCAAAAAGATACCGGTTCCTAAAAAGATCGGTAACGAAAAACTATACACTTTATGGCACTCCCCGGAAAATTCTACCCCTGTTTTATGTACAATTCTTTAAAATTCGGTCAATTATTTCTCGAAAAATTAGAAAAATAAAAAAAACCGGTTTCCAGAAAATCGGTAACAAAAAACTATACACTCTATAACATTCCCCGGAAAATTCTACCCCTATTTCATATACTTTTAGTAAAAATTTGATCTATTGGTTTCCGAGATCATAGCGAACAAAAAAAGGCTAATTCGAAAAACTTCTGATACCGGTTTCCAAAAAGATCGGTAACAAAAAATTATACACTTTATGGCATTCCCCGGAAAATTCTACCCCTGTTTTATGTACAATTCTTTAAAATTCGGTCAATTATTTCTCGAAAAATTAGAAAAATTAAAAAAACCGTTTTCCAGAAAATCGGTAACGCAAAAATATACACTCTATAACATTCCCCGGAAAATTCTACCCCTATTTCATATACTTTTGGTAAAAATTCGGTCAAATAATTTCAGAGATCATAGCGAACAAAAAAACTGCAAACCCTGTTGCTTTATAATAATAGTATCCATAGTATCCATAATAGTATCCATAATAGTATCCATAATAGTATCCATAATAGTATCCATTGCTACAGTTTAAAAAATGCCGCCAAATGTAATAAGTTACCCGCATTTACCCTGAAATTTCAGGGTGGAAAATTTTCCTCCTGAGGTGCACCCGGGTGAAGTTTCCGAACGACTTCATCTCTGTCACACTGGTATACAGTCGTTCACGGAAAGGTTGCAACACTTTTTTTTGGATGGGTTTTGGAACGCACGAATATTTAGAGACTGCGAGCCACTGCGTCTAGGGAGCTGCCGTGACGGGCCGTGACCAGCAGTGAGCTGTAGTGAGAGGTTAAGACAGCTGTCAAAAGAGCACATACAGAGTGTGTATACACAGCAAAAGACATCTTACAGCGTAACATCTGATAACAGGTAGGAACAAGACATCTTAAATAACGTATACTTTTTACGATATTTTAATGTAAATAAATAATAAATAAATAAATAATAAATAAATAAATAAATAATTAAATAAATAAATAAATCTATTTAAATTAAAATATTTAAATTAAAAAATAGAGTAATTCCAATAACTTTCAAGTCTTAAATTATTTCTCTTACATATTTCGCGACGTTTGATAAGTCTACCCTGGTAAAAATTACCGTTAGAAACAGTTAGAAACAGATAGAATTTCTGATGGTATGTAACGGAATCCTATCCGCTGTAACTGCAAGCTTGTCTAGCTCTATCCTGTTTCTGTAAGCAGCACTATTGTATCTGCAAATACAGACAGAAAATGTAACGACGTATAACTGTATCTAATGGAAATCTATCGGCATACAGCATCTATAAGCTTTTGCAATAGAAAAACTTGTCTGTTTCTGTCCGCATTCTGTACGCATCAGATGCTGACGGTATCTATCCGTAATTGCGGATACCGCATCCATCTGCATCTGTACGCAATGTCGACTTATAGGAATTTGTCTGCAACTACGGATGCGAATCCTGTCTGTTTTTGTCCGCATTCTGTACGCATCAGATGCTGACGGTATCTATCCGTAATTGCGGATACCGCATCCATCTGCATCTGTACGCAATGTCGACCTACAGGAATTTATCTGCAACTACGGATACGAATCCTGTCTGTTTCTATCCGCAGTCTGTACGCATCAGATGCTGACGGTATCTATCCGTAATTGCGGATACCGCATCCATCTGCATCTGTACGCAATGTCGACCTATAGGAATTTGTCTGCAACTACGGATACGAATCCTGTATGTTTCTGTCCGCATTCTGTACGCATCAAATGCTGACGGTATCTATCCGTAATTGCGGATACCGCATCCATCTGCATCTTCGCGACGACGCCGCTAGGCGGCGCATGATGGAAAGCGTTTCTCACATTTAAAATACAACCAGCCATAATATATAAGCAGGCGTTCTGTCAGGCGACAACCAGAAAAATTACAGTGTCGTAACTAAAGGAATCCCTTCTCCTGGCGTTTAAAGGTAGAATCTACCCAGATAGCCAAATCTGTTCGAACAAATAATGCCAAATACTTGCTACAAATTTTGGTTTCAGAAATGGTACAAATTTGCATCAAAATTTGTTTTATCAAATGTTGTCGACAAACTGCTAGCAAATACGTATCAAAACATGCGTACACAATTGACGCCAAATTGATACCAAATATCGAGCAAAGCTTAGTAGTACCTGATAACAAATTGGCACCAAATTGCTGTTAAAGTTTGTTGACTAAACCTAACGCCAAATTGATGCCAAATATTGAGCAAATTTTGGTAACAAAACTTAAGAACAAATTGACGCCAAATACCAAGCGATGTTTAGGGCGTTTCATTCAGATGGCGCGACACGTGAGTCGCCACTTTCAACGCGCCCCCACCTCCTTCCTCGCTTTTGTTCAGTGTCATGGCCGCTCTTGCTGCGTTTCTTCGGACGAGACGAGTACGTTTTCCTTCTTTCGTAACTGATTGAGCTAAGCGGCACGTATTCTGGAGACCAACCGAGCGAGATTCGACTTCCCAAGGAGAGCTCACCGCCAGGAAAAGGAGAGCTTGAGGGAGGATTGAGGCGAGGAGTCCGGTCCAGCGAGCAGGGCCCTTCCGATATTCTCATTTGGGACGCCATATTGGAAGATCGACATTGATCGTGGTAGTACAAGGGGCTCTGCAAGGTTAATTCTCGTCTTAAGATCTGGAATTGCTCTCATTCTTGTGGCTCTGGTTTATATTCTAGCCCTAGAATTGATCTCGTAGACAAAAGCAGAGGCCCCCCTCTCTTTTCTTTTCTTTTTTTTCTTTTCTTTTCTTACTTTGATTTTAATCAGTAATCCAGACTCCTTAATTCCGCCCTGTAAGATCTGGTTAATTCTCGTCTTGAGATCTTGGAATTGCTCTCATTCTTGTGGGTCTGGTTTATATTCTAGCCCTAATGTAATTTTAATATATGCATTACAATTTTACACTGTCAAATAATAAATAATATCGTTTGATAATAATAACAACAGTATAGATAATAGTAACAATTTTATTACTTGACTTATTTCATTCTATTTTTGACAACTCGTATATACATTAATTGTGGCTAAGGTCTATACTATGTCATAGTGTAGATCTTAGCTACATTTCTGGCAAGTCAGTCCAAAGTATGCGGCTTTGTTCTCTATCCTTTTTATCTGTAGCAATTTTATTTCTTTTTATTTTTTAATTATTTTTTATGTATTATCTCTTATGTATCAGGTTTCTGAAGAAGACTAAGTATATAAAGTCAAAACGTAAAACGTTAATTGTATTTAAAATTTGTTTAATTAAACGAGATTTTGTTTTTAAATTTAAATTGATGACCTTTTTATAACTCGAGAAAATCAGCCAGCCTTTCATCCTATAAGTTTATTTTGTACTGTTAGTTTAATTAATTTAGTTATATTTTTTTCCATTAACATTCCATTTGTTATAGTGATTGTGCAGTAGAAAATCTGAAAAAATAAATGTTTTTAAAGAGTAAAGATAGTATATATTTTGAAATCTATGTATTTTATGTAAACATAACATTTAAATTTATTTGCAGTTTATTTTAGAACATGCCAAAAAACACCGTTTCATAAGCTTTCTAAGAAAGTTAAAAGGCAGAAAGTGAATGTTGAAGTTGTAGAAGAACTCAATTCAACAGATTCTTTAATTGAATTCGATCAGTCGCATATTCAGCAAGCACATGCTTCCGTTAAAAGCCAAAGTTCCGTAATACCAGATTTTCTTCATAATCAAAAAGAATCTGAACTTTCTCATTATTCTTAACTTTTTCATCATTCTGAACTTTCTCACCATTCTGAATTTTCTAATAATTCTGATCATTTTGAGTACTCTGAACACTTTGATTTCGAAAATAACGATAATTATAGAGATATATTTAACATTAACAGACACACCGGCAACAATAACGAGGCTCATTCAGATGACAACGATGATAATTCTGAAAACTGCGAGAATAGTGATGAGAATAAAAAATATTCGAAATGTTTCGTGAAAACAAGAGTTATAAAGAAGAGTTATAAGAGTATAAAGAGTTATACTCTTATAGTCTTAAAGAAGAGTTATAAGAGTATAAAGAATATGTAATATTATGTAATAAAATGTTTCATTCTACTTGCCGTTTGAATCTGATTAAGGCAAAATTGTAATATTAGTTTGAAATAGAAACAATTTAAAACAATTTAAAATACAAGGGAAATGCTTTAGTTTTATAACTATCATATTCTTGCAATATTAAAAATTTTACATATTCTTTCTTTGATTAAAATATTTCTCAAAATAATCTTGGAACTGTTGATGAAATATCGTGTATTTTTTTATCTGTAAAAGTTTAAAGTTTTGTTTGAATAGTTTAAAAGTTTTGTTTGAACGGTTTAAAAGTTTTGTTTGAACAGTTTTTTTCTGCTGTATATTAATTTCTATTACATCAAACACTACAAAATTCACTTCGGTTGCTTGCACCTAAATGATGTATATTATTCTTTTGTTATTTCTTTCTGACAATAGTACTGCATTATTCCATCGTAATCGACGAACTATGCACATTGTGAACATTTGTTTATTTCAATTTTGCATTCTTGCAAATAATAAATCGTGTTTCAAGTTTGAACTAGTTGTTTAAATATGCACGGTAGTTATTATTGTATGATTAAAGAAAGGAAAGTTAGTAGTATTAGGCTTATAAGAATATTGTTTTAGATGCATTTTCATAGAAATTATACTCGTGTTTTCAGTAAGATTCTATAAATCCTTCTTATACCGGCCAATGCATTATCTGCGCACGGAGTATGTGTTCCAGGCATTATATAAGATTCTCGAGTGTTTACAAATATTGTATGTGCTGTTGACAAAGTTAAATGTTTGCATATGTCAGTAAATTCACATTGTATAACATTTACTGTAATTAATATATAATTAATTACTTTATTGCCACCGTTAGATTTTATAAATGTCTTATAATGTTTTATAAATATAAAGATTTTTTTTAACATATGTAACATATGTATAAAATAATTTATTGTAAATCAATAACAAATTATATGCTTTTTTATAATTTAATGCTTTTAATTTTTCCTAAAAAAAAAATATTTTAGTATTTATTAATGGCTACGTAACAAGGCTTGCTGCAATTTGGCGTCAAGCTGTGTCATCAAGATTTGCTCGGTATTTGGTGTCAATTTGGCGTCAAGTTCTTTCGTCAAGGTTTGCTCGCAATTTGGCACAAATTTGCTGTCGAGCTTTTGTTGGCAAGCCTTGTTCACAATATGGCGCAAATTTGCCGTTGAACTTTTGCTGCCCTGTTTTGCTCGATATTTGGCGTCAATTTGGTGTCAAGTCATGTACACAAGCTTTGCTAGCAAAACACAAGCGTATTGCAGACACAGATCGCACCGAATTTGTCGACAAGTTTTGCGCGTATTTGGTGTCAATTTGGTTACAATTTGCTGACAAATTGTTTACTGGGTACCTGATAACTACAAACCTCCCACAATGTACATGTATTTGCAGTAATAAGAAATGAATAAAATGCATTTGCAGTTAGAAACGGATAGAGCGGGCAAATCATAATTGCATGCAAATGCAGATAGATATCCTGCCTGGTTTTGCAATCAGATGCGGATAGACATTCAAAATTGGCTACGTATAAAAACGAATAGGATTCATAATTCGTCTGCGCATAGGTTCAGATAGAAGTTCCGTTCCGTTAGGAATCAGTTAGATGCAGTTAGCCTTCCTCACCGTATTTGCGTACACAGTCTTATAGAATCTGCAACACTTTTCATCTGCTTCTATCCGTAATTGCAGGGAAAGAAACGCATAGTAAAACAGTCAGAAACGGATAGAATGCACGTTCTATCCGTTTCTAACGGTAATTTTTACCAGGGTATCTAGTTAAGATAATATGAGCTAAACGATTTGTTATATATTTCTATACGTTGTAGAATTTTGCCAAAGGACTGGAATAAGAGAAAATTTTATTTTGCAATAAATATTCTAATATATTTATAATTATAAGTCAGATATGATTTGCTTTACAAAGATGCAGACTGTAGTAACCATCATATATATTCTTGCAGATAATATAAAGAAACGAGGAACTGTCTCCTTGCGCAAACGTATATGGCACACTCTTCTGCGTGTTCACAAGTGGATGAGCATGAGTGGATACATCTATTCATGGCTTCCGTGAACCATTTCCAAGGAAAGTCCCACGACCACCTGCAGGTTGAACGATAAATAAATATATCATTCAGAATAAAACACGAAAATTCGTTAGCCTAACTGGCAATAATTTTAATATTAATACAACAACGTTTCGACCTCTACTTTGGGTCCTTATCAAGTTATAAGTTATTTAGCAATGATTGAATTGCGCGTCAGGTTTTGAATCTAATGTTCGCTATGTTATACTTCCTGACCACATAGTTTAACGATGATAATAAGATTCAAAACCTGACGCGCAATTAAATCATTGCTAAATAACTTATAACTTGATAAGGACCCAAAGTAGAGGTCGAAACGTTGTTGTATTAATATTAAAATTATTGCCAGTTAGGCCGACGAATTTTCGTGTTTTATTATTTTATCACTGGCGAAGAATTATTTTATGGATTATTCAGAATGTTTTTTCTAACGAACAATTGTCCAAGGTGAATAGATTCGCAGAAACTTATTTCAATCAAAATCCAAACACTTTGTCAAGCATTATAAAGCTGATAGAAAAGCGTAAAAATAATCTTAAAGATGTCGCTGAAGCTAGCAGCGGGCGCTAGCAGCGGAACGTCTCGCGGACAGGGCCGAATATCATGTGGGTTCCTCGGGGGGTACGAACGTATCGTAGGTTAATTATTATCGGCCGCTGGGCTTTTCTTAGATATAATTAATTAATGAAGATTAAATATATCTATATATATATTTTTTTGACAATATTCAAACTGTTTTTTCATCGGTTTGATATAAAAATATGTTTTAATTGTTATAGATTATTCGATAATTAACTGTAGAACATAGCAAAGAACGAATCTCTCCAAATTTTTAGGGGATCACGTTCTTGTGACAACAAAACGATTCAGCAAGTATTTGTGACAATCCGCGGTTTCCCTTATTTGTTATTAATTTTTTATTAATAATTTATTCAGCGGCGACCGATCGCAAAGAACGATTCTCTCCAAATTTTTAGGGGATCACGTTCTTGTGACAACAAAACGATTCAGCAAGTATTTGCGACAATCCGCGGTTTCCCTTAATTGTTATTAATTTTTTATTGATAATTTATTCTCTGGCGGTCGATAGCAAAGAACGATTCTCTCCAAATTTTTAGGGGATCACGTTCTTGTGACAACAAAACGATTCAGCAAGTATTTGCGATAATCCGCGGTTTCCCTTAATTGTTATTAATTTTTTATTGTTAATTTATTCTCTGGCGGTCGATAGCAAAGAACGATTCTCTCCAAATTTTTAGGGGATCACGTTCTTGTGACAACAAAACGATTCAGCAAGTATTTGCGATAATCCGCGGTTTCCCTTAATTGTTATTAATTTTTTATTAATAATTTATTTAGCGGCGACCGATCGCAAAGAACGATTCTCTCCAAATTTTTAGGGGATCACGTTCTTGTGACAACAAAACGATTCAGCAAGTATTTGTGACAATCCGCGGTTACCCTTAATTGTTATTAATTTTTTATTAATAATTTATTTAGCGGCGACCGATCGCAAAGAACGATTCTCTCCAAATTTTTAGGGGATCACGTTCTCGTGTCAACAAAACGATTCAGCAAGTATTTGAGACAATCCGCGGTTTCCCTTAATTGTTATTAATTTTTTATTGATAATTTATTCAGCGGCGACTGATCGCAAAGAACGATTCTCTCCAAATTTTTAGGGGATCACGTTCTTGTGACAACAAAACGATTCAGCAAGTATTTGCGACAATCCGCGGTTTCCCTTAATTGTTATTAATTTTTTATTGTTAATTTATTCTCTGGCGGTCGATAGCAAAGAACGATTCTCTCCAAATTTTTAGGGGATCACGTTCTTGTGACAACAAAACGATTCAGCAAGTATTTGCGATAATCCGCGGTTTCCCTTATTTGTTATTAATTTTTTATTAATAATTTATTCAGCGGCGACCGATCGCAAAAAACGATTCTCTCCAAATTTTTAGGGGATCACGTTCTTGTGACAACAAAACGATTCAGCAAGTATTTGCGACAATTCGCGGTTTCCCTTAATTGTTATTAATTTTTTATTGATAATTTATTCTCTGGCGGTCGATAGCAAAGAACGATTCTCTCCAAATTTTTAGGGGATCACGTTCTTGTGACAACAAAACGATTCAGCAAGTATTTGTGATAATCCGCGGTTTCCCTTAATAGTTATTAATTTTTTATTAATTAATTTATTCAGCGGCGACCGATCGCAAAGAACGATTCTCTCCAAATTTTTAGGGGATCACGTTCTTGTGACAACAAAACGATTCAGCAAGTATTTGAGACAATCCGCGGTTTCCCTTAATTGTTATTAATTTTTTACTGAATAAATTATCAATAAAAAATTAATAACAATTAAAGGAAACCGCGGATTGTCTCAAATACTTGCTGAATCGTTTTGTTGTCACAAGAACGTGATCCCCTAAAAATTTGGAGAGAATCGTTCTTTGCTATCGACCGCCAGAGAATAAATTAACAATAACAAATTAATAACAATTAAGGGAAACCGCGGATTGTCTCAAATACTTGCTGAATCGTTTTGTTGACACGAGAACGTGATCCCCTAAAAATTTGGAGAGAATCGTTCTTTGCGATCGGTCGCCGCTAAATAAATGATTAATAAAAAATTAATAACAATTAAGGGAAACCGCGGATTGTCACAAATACTTGCTGAATCGTTTTGTTGTCAGAAGAACGTGATCCCCTAAAAATTTGGAGAGAATCGTTCTTTGCGATCGGTCGCCGCTAAATAAATTATTAATAAAAAATTAATAACAATTAAGGGAAACCGCAGATTATCGCAAATACTTGCTAAATCGTTTTGTTGTCACAAGAACGTGATCCCCTAAAAATTTGGAGAGAATCGTTCTTTGCTATCGACCGCCAGAGAATAAATTAACAATAAAAAATTAATAACAATTAAGGGAAACCGCGGATTGTCGCAAATACTTGCTGAATCGTTTTGTTGTCACAAGAACGTGATCCCCTAAAAATTTGGAGAGAATCGTTCTTTGCGATCGGTCGCCGCTGAATAAATTATCAATAAAAAATTAATAACAATTAAGGGAAACCGCGGATTGTCTCAAATACTTGCTGAATCGTTTTGTTGACACGAGAACGTGATCCCCTAAAAATTTGAAGAGAATCGTTCTTTGCGATCGGTCGCCGCTAAATAAATTATTAATAAAAAATTAATAACAAATAAGGGAAACCGCGGATTGTCACAAATACTTGCTGAATCGTTTTGTTGTCACAAGAACGTGATCCCCTAAAAATTTGGAGAAAATCGTTCTTTGCGATCGGTCGCCGCTAAATAAATTATTAATAAAAAATTAATAACAATTAAGGGAAACCGCGGATTATCGCAAATACTTGCTGAATCGTTTTGTTGTCACAAGAACGTGATCCCCTAAAAATTTGGAGAGAATCGTTCTTTGCTATCGACCGCCAGAGAATAAATTATCAATAAAAAATTAATAACAATTAAGGGAAACCGCGGATTGTCGCAAATACTTGCTGAATCGTTTTGTTGTCACAAGAACGTGATCCCCTAAAAATTTGGAGAGAATCGTTCTTTGCGATCGGTCGCCGCTGAATAAATTATCAACAAAAAATTAATAACAATTAAGGGAAACCGCGGATTGTCTCAAATACTTGCTGAATCGTTTTGTTGACACGAGAATGTGATCTCTTAAAAATTTGGAGAGAATCGTTCTTTGCGATCGGTCGCCGCTAAATAAATTATTAATAAAAATTAATAACAATTAAGGGAAACCGCGGATTGTCACAAATACTTGCTGAATCGTTTTGTTGTCACAAGAACGTGATCCCCTAAAAATTTGGAGAGAATCGTTCTTTGCTATTGACCGCCAGAGAATAAATTATCAATAAAAAATTAATAACAATTAAGGGAAACCGCGGATTGTCGCAAATACTTGCTGAATCGTTTTGTTGTCACAAGAACGTGATCCCCTAAAAATTTGGAGAGAATCGTTCTTTGCGATCGGTCGCCGCTGAATAAATTATCAATAAAAAACTAATAACAATTAAGGGAAACCGCGGATTGTCTCAAATACTTGCTGAATCGTTTTGTTGACACGAGAATGTGATCTCTTAAAAATTTGGAGAGAATCGTTCTTTGCGATCGGTCGCCGCTAAATAAATTATTAATAAAAAATTAATAACAATTAAGGGAAACCGCGGATTGTCACAAATACTTGCTGAATCGTTTTGTTGTCACAAGAACGTGATCCCCTAAAAATTTGGAGAGAATCGTTCTTTGCGATCGGTCGCCGCTAAATAAATTATTAATAATAAATTAATAACAATTAAGGGAAACCGCGGATTATCGCAAATACTTGCTGAATCGTTTTGTTGTCACAAGAACGTGATCCCCTAAAAATTTGGAGAGAATCGTTCTTTGCGATCGGTCGCCGCTAAATAAATTATTAATAATAAATTAATAACAATTAAGGGAAACCGCGGATTATCGCAAATACTTGCTGAATCGTTTTGTTGTCACAAGAACGTGATCCCCTAAAAATTTGGAGAGATTCGTTCTTTGCTATGTTCTACAGTTATTTATCGAATAATCTATAACAATTAAAACATATTTTTATATCAAACCGATGAAAAAACAGTTTGAATATTGTCAAAAAAAAATATATATAGATATATTTAATCTTCATTAATTAATTATATCTAAGAAAAGTTCAGCGGCCGATAATAATTAACCTACGATACGTTCGTACCCCCCGAGGAACCCACATGATATTCGGCCCTGTCCGCGAGACGTTCCGCTGCTAGCGCCCGCTGCTAGCTTCAGGGTGCCATTACATGGAGCGCGGAAACGCGGAAACGCGGAAGCGCGGAAGACAAAATTTACTAGATTTCCGTCGATCCGTTCCGTTCATTTGATTCCCTTATATTACATGGAGCACAATTTGCGCGGAAAAGCGGAATAGGGAATTATAAAATAAGAATGTTTAGCGGTATTTATTGATTAAAATGCTTGTATTCAATAAATAAACTGAAAAGATAAGCATACTAATACAAATTGCAATGAATTAAGTCAACACACATTTAATAAAGGAATATAAATGTCTAGTTATCACCATATTGTTCCGCTTTTCCGCGCAAATTGTGCTCCATGTAATATAAGGAGAAATAAACTTGCGGAACGAGCGCGTCAAATGTTCGTTCTTTTTCTCTGTACTGTTGCACTCAGATACCTCAGATAGGTTATGTATTTTTATAATATATTCTATCCCGCTTAGAATATTGTGGACAGTTCTCCGTGAAATTGGAAAAGTGATTTAATTGTTATAAACTATTCGGTAGAACAAGCGCTAATGCATAAGTGCCCTATAGCCGTGAAGCTCCGCTGTTCCGCTCAAATGGGATAGAAAGAAGCGACGGAAACGCGGAATCTAGTTACTTTCTTTCCGCGTTTCCGCGTTTCCGCGTTTCCGCGCTCCATGTAATGGCACCCTCAGCGACATCCACTGGAAAAGTGTTATTACATCCTTCGCAACTGGCAACGGGCATTTCCAACCTATTTTGGAATGGTCCTAAAAACCACACACACACACACACACACACACACACACACACACACACACACACACACACACACACACACACACACACACACCACACACACACACACACACACACACACACACACACACACACACACACACACACACACACACAAATTATCATTACCCTTGTTTGATTTCTTGAATCCTGTCAGCGGTTACTGGAAAACGAATGCAATTGTCCATCATAGCATTTAGTGCATTTACAACTGCGTGAAGAGAACGGCTTATTGAAGTTTGAGACATGCACGTTAAAAAATCTTGGCCCACTCTTCTTTGATAAGAACCCGATGCAAAGAAGCTTAACGATGCTAGAATCTAAATGAAATAACACATGCAATCAAGGTTAGAGAAATCATTAAGAATTTAATGACGCTACATAAATGAGAAATTTAAAATATATTCAACTGCAATTCATCAGGTATCGCAGTTTTTCGTGACTTCTGAGGCATAAATGGTGCACATTCTTCGACTAGCATACGACTTGTTTCCTTTGTTAGTCTAAAACATATAAAAAGCATGAAATCACACACTGCAATGTAAAACCTTTGCCACTAATAAGGATTTTAAATATAAAAATATTTACCTGTACAGTCTACGAAATTCATTATCAGGGACGGAGAATGGATCGGATACGTCTCTAAGAATCTTTCGTTGGATTCTCATTACATGATTACGTGGTTCCAAATCATCATCTTCTTCGTCACCAAGTAGTAAAATAGCAGCCCCGTATATTGCCATTTTTCACTTTTTACTTTCGCAAATTTGCACGAAATGACGAAACCTAACGCTTAACCTTAAATCATCACAAAAGTGCGTCACGACACTCCGATAGTTTCTCTCTCGCTCTATTCTCAGTCTCTCTCTGTCAGATCTCACCATTCGACAAGAAATTTCTTGCCAAATGAACTCCCGTGAGATGGCTCGCATTTCCACCATGATGAAAATTACTGAATCGCGCTAAGTCGCATTTTCACTACAAAAAAGTTACAGAATCGATCCCCTTGACGTTTTTGGCGCCGGATAATACATTGTCTACATACATATGCTCCTTGAGGACTTCAGCCGCCTTAGGGTACGTATGACCTTCGTCTTCCGCGAGCTGTATTACAACGCGGATTGCGAGAAATGGAGAGGAAGTGTTACCGAACGTGAGCGTATTTGATTGCAACGTCTTTATCTCGCCGTTTCTACGCCAGAGATTTTTCTGATATCGTCGATCGTCTTTATGCAACAGGACTTGGCGATACATTTTTTCTATGTCGGCCGTAATAACAACTATGTATACACGGAATCTGATTAAATGTGAGAATAGTTTATTTTGAATCGTGGGTCCTGTCATTAATATGTCATTCAGAGATACGCCGTTGCTAGTTTTCGCGGACGCGTCAAATACCACTCGAACCTTAGTGGTGTGGCTTGATTCTTTAATTACTGCATGATGGGGCATGTAAAATCCATCTTCCTCGGGAGATTCTATTATTTACATGTGACCTAATTTTAGATACTCTTCTATAACCCGTGTGTATTCCATCTTTAGCGTTGCATTTGCATTAAGTTTGCGCTCTAATGATATTAAGCGTTTAAGTGCGATAGTTCGCGACTCGCCGAGACAGTGATTTTCCTCACGAAATGGCAAACAAACCACATAACGCCCGGTGCTATCGCGATGCACGGTGTTTGAGAAGTGTGTTTCACATTTAATTTCCTCCTTAGATTTCGGTTTATCTGTCGCGATCTCCTCGATATTCCAAATTTGCACAATTGATTTTCTAAAGCCGTTAAATGGCACGTCATTTTCGTCGCGCCCTTTGTCGTCGCGCCGCCGGCAATCACCCATCCGAGAAGCGTCTTTTGTATAATATATAAGTCATGGCCTTCGTGGGATAGATTAATTTGACCGACGGAAAATAACGATAACGTTGTTCCCGAACCTATCAATAAATCAACCGGTCTCGGTAGATGAAAATCTATATCGGCTAATCTGATATTTGCGGGTATTTTAATCGACTCTCGAGGAAATATTTCAGATGGAATTAAGTCTGTAATAGTCGGTATCGTTAAACATGTTAATTCTTTACGGAAATCGTCGATAGTTGATTGTATCGTAATTTTTACGAAGCCCCTTGATTCGGTATTCGTGTCGTTAATCGCACCGACAGGTACTGAGTGTGCAATGACTCGCACTCCTAAACGTTTTACGGATTCCGAAATGAAATTCGCGGTAGCGCACGTGTCTAGTAGAGCACGGACCTTGATGAGATTACTCTTACGATCACGGGTCACGGATGTATACCGTCGCACTCGTCAATAATTGTGGCGCTGATATGGGTGATATTGTCGCGAGGCTTAAGGTGCCTTTTCATGCTGACGCTCGACGCTCTATTTCAGCTCTAATTCAGAAGGCATCACGTGACCAAAAATATCTCAGCGGAATGAAAAGACATTTCAGCGTCAAAGTCAGTGAGTGTTGGTGTGTGTGAAGGTTATAAAAATGTCACTTACTAAACATCAGATTTGGTTAAACCAATGCAATGAAATAATCAGAAAACATGAATTGAAAAGAAAATACTAATAGCATTTTTGATTAACGAAATAAAGAAAAAGAAAAAAAAAATTATTGCAAAAAACGTTATTGGGTGGAACCCATATTTAGAGAATGAAAATTGCATGGATTTTATCATGCAATATTTCCTGTCGTTACATTAGAAAATAGTAGATTTCGAAATTATTTTCGTATGAATATAACTCAATATAAAGAATTATTGTGTATGATTTCACCCTTTATAACTAAACAGACTGTTGTTAGAGAATTAATATCAGCTGCAGAACGACTATCTATGACATTAAGGTAAGTTCTTTGTAAATTTAATTTTCTTTTTTATTTATATTACTTTTTATAGTAAATTTATGTAAATATAATATTTATTTTATAAAGATTTTTGGCATCTGGTGATCCGATAACTTCCCATATCTTATCAATATCTTGTTGGACTGACAACTGTCAGTAAGATTATTGAAGAAAGTTGCAGTGTCATATGGAATTGTTTAGTAAAGAATAAAGTACTTCCATCTAATTTAAAAGAAGAAGATTGGTTAAATATTAGTAATGAATTTGAAAATAAATGGAATTTTAATTATATTGTATTGGAGCAATTGACTGAAAACATGTTCTTATTCAAGTATGTATATTATATATTAATATGTAATAAATCTATTACACACACACACACACACACACACACACACACACACACACATACAAAGTAAATAACACAGAAATATTTGTTTCAGTGTCCAAATATAATGCAGGCTCTTCTTTTTTTAATTAGAAAAACATACTCATAGCATTGTTCTACTTGGAATTTGTAATGCCAATTATTCTTTTATATTCGTTGATATTGGCGCTTACAGTCGACGTAGTGATGGAGGAATCTTTAAAGACTCTCTTATAGGTCAAAAGTTCCATAATGAAGACATGAATCTACCACAACCACAAGCTTTAACATCAGATGGAGAACCATTACCTTATGTTCTTATTGGTGATGAAGCTTTCCAACTAACAAATTTTTTACTTCGGCCTTATCCTGGAAGAAGTTCAAATAAAGAACGAACAATTTTTATAATTACCGTCTTAGTCGTGCAAGAAGGACAATAGAAAATACTTTTGGTATAAGTCAATGGAATCTTGAAACGACCCATCATCTGTAATGTTGAAAAATCAGCAAAGATTATTCAAGCAATTGTGTCTTCATAACTGGTTACGAAAAGAAGATAATGAAAATCAATATGTAACTCCATACAATGATTGATAGAGAAGATCCTGATGATTTTATTCCTGGTTCGTGGAGAGAGGAAATGGATAGTAGTACATTGAAAGACATAAAAAATAGAAGTGGCAGTAATATAATTGTTCTCGTAACGCTATGGAAATTCGCGAACAATTTTGTAAATACTTTAATAATGAAGGAGCTGTAACATGGCAATTTGATTATTGCTAATTATTTTTTGTATTTTTTAAATTACAGAATAAGAAAAGTTATGTACTTTAAAAATATTACAAATGTGCTTAAGTAAATATATTTTTTTATGGTAAATAAAGAAATAATAGAAGAAATGTAAATGTAAAATAAGAAATAAGAAATAAAATAAAACCTTAGATATCCATTTATATAATCCATTTTATTATTTAAGAACATTTTATTTAAACACCTTAAAAATTATTAAATAACAGAGTACATTTACTGACTAGTAATTAATATTTTATTTATACATAAAATATTTTAAAAATAAAATACTTAAAAAAATAAATAAACGTTTCAAAAATAAAATATCTTTTATATTTAAATAATGCACTTTAAGTTCAGTCAGTAGGATAACAATTATATAATGTAACTCAATAGTTATATAATGTAACTCAACGTTAACACATTTTTTTATATAAAAAATAGATAAACTTTCTTTGCAAAAAAACGTTTTGCGACTTGCTTGCAGACTGTGCAGACACTTTATGCAGACTGTGTGACGCTAAAGTTGGATGAATCCAACTTCTTCCTCTTGACGCTAGCGTCAAAGTGACGTCACGACGCTCAACGCTGTTTTCAGCGTCCCATGAATTGGCACCTTTATTGCTCTCTCTCCGGTCGAGTCGGTTAGTCATTCGGGTTTGGCGGTCGCTGGCTTCGGCGCATCCTGTTTACTCGTGCTAGCGTAAGGTAAACGTCCCAATAGCCGGACATCTAACAATGCTAGTTCGATTTTGTTTAATTTTTATAAGTGCTCACGAGTTTTAATAGTCTAATTATGTATCCAAATGAAAGGTGGGGTATAAGAGCTTACTATTAACGCATAAAAGACATGAAAAGTATTTAAATTATTGTAATAATAATAAAAATTGTAAAGCGTACAAATGTACCAATATCCGGACACGATAATAATCATCCAAATAAAATGAAATAATTTTTAACGATTTTGTAGTACTTAATAACTATAATTTATTTGTAAATCTTTCCATAAATTATATATTTAAGAATATAACTTTTTTATAATAATTTCACAAAGTAAGATAGATATTATAAAGATAATGGATAAGTATAATGATTTTGTAAAGATAGTTTATTTTTTTCCTTTTCTGACTTTCTTTAATTTGTTTTCTTCTAATAATCTTTTCTTCTCTGCTTGTTTCTTTTTATTTTCTTCTATAATTAATTTTTTCGCAGATTGTTCTTCAGCCTTTTTTGCTACGCAGCTTTTCTTTTCTCTTGATTTTTTACTCTTTCTAATTCTTGCCTTTTCTTTTTCTTTCTTGAAATGATAAGCCTGCCACTCATCTGATGTAGCCACAGTAGGTATTTTTTCAGTTTTCTTTTTTTTTATAATTTTAGATATTTTTTCTGGCCACAATAAAGCTTTTTTAAATGGTGAAGGAACCGTTTCTCTCAAATCATTATTCTCTAGATCATGATTTGTATATCAGAAGGAGTTAATCAAAAGGAATAAATCAAAAGTTAAAAGGACACTCTTAATAATATTATCGTATAAAGTAACTTGCCTTCATTCAATTCGGAGTTGTTACTCTGTAAATTGCTGTTTATTTCGGAGTTGCCATTCTGTAAATTACTGTTTATTTCAGAGTTGCCATTCTGTAAATTGCTATTTATTTCGGAGTTGCCATTCTGTAAATTATTATTTATTTCGGAGTTGCTATTCTGTAAATTATTGTTTGGTTCATGTACTGTAATTATACTCGAGTCATTTATTTGATTTTGAATATCTGAAATTAAAGAGTAGGGGAGACCGGGGCTAAACAGTCCGTTTTTTTTCGGTGCCGATTTTTAACAACAAAATAAATAATTGTAGTTAAATGTGGTATACCACTGTAAAGAGTGAACCTTTAGCTACAAAATTTATATAGGAACTTTTTGTCTACGTCGCTTTGTTTAACCGGTATAGAGCAAAAACGACAACGGTGGAAAAATTGAAATCTCAAAAATGCCGGGGTATAACAGTCTGCACTGCATTTTCAATACATATACGTACATCTAATTCTAAAAAATAATAGGATACATGCAATAATTGTTTTTTAAGAGAAAAATATAAAAAATTATTTAAAATTTTTATGCGAAACATTAAAAAATAGTTACGAGGGTTCCTCTTTCCGCAGAAGTCACTCGCCCGACTTGTTTCACTCCTCGACGTCCGATGATGCTATTCGGTGTCTGAACGGTTGTAATTCCCGTCTCATCCATATTCCATATGCAGTGAGCCCGAAAATGCCTTGGAAATGCACCCGGACTGCTTACTGACCGATTAGCCCCAAACACAAGTTTCAGGTTTGATCGCCCACGAAATATTAGACATCAACGATAATGAAAAAACTACACTGGATTCGTGTTCAGCATGCATTACTCTTTATAATCACGTACCTCGAGATTTGGAGAGCAAATATTATTGCAGATATTACAAAATTTCCACGCGCAGAAAATGTAACTTTCACCTTTCGAAAACACGTTTGCCCTCGTAAAAATCATAACACGGCAGGTAACCTGCCGAAACTCCGTTGGTCACATGGGTACTATAAGCAGCGTTTACAATGTTAATAGCGAGTTCGCACAATATACAGGTTCCGAGATATTTGATTAGACGAATTTACCCCGTAGACGTTTTAGCCCCGGTCTCTCCTACAATTAAAAATTGATTATAAAAAATTATGTAATTTAAAATTTACGGCACAAGTACATACCCTTGGCCTTAAGATTTAGCAAACTAATACTTACTCGACTGCAGCGTTTCAATATTTTCTGACAGCCCTTCCAATAATTCATTGCCAGTATCAAAATTACAATTTGAGTCTACATTATCTGTATTTATTAAATTAAATATCTCATAAGGTATACTCTCATTGTAAAGCGTTCCTGAATTTTCCACTATTTCTATTGGAATATTATTGATATCGTAATTATCATTTATGTTTTGTATATTTAGAATTAAATTAGTTCCTTCATTAGTTTCTTCAACATTAGCTTCTTCAACATTAGTTTCTTCAACATTAGTTTCTATTCCTACATAATTAACATATCTAATATTAATAAGGACACAAAAAACATTTTAAAACAATAATTAATTTTTTTACTGTCTACAGCTAGTTACCTACAATTTTATAACTTTTATTAATAATACTTATGTAAAAAATAGTAATTAATATAAATTTAGATATCGAATATACCAGATAATGTTTTCATCATTTTCATCATAGTTTGCGCAAATCTCTGCTAACACACACACACACACACACACACACACACACACACACACACACACACACACACACACACACACACACACACGCACACGCACACGCACACGCACACGCACACGCGCACGCGCACGCGCACGCGCACGCGCACACACACACACACACACACACACACACACACACACACATAGTGTTCACACAGACACACCTCCCCGTAGTGTTCATCGGGTAATACTAATGTTGGCGGTAATTGAATGCACAAAAATGCATAGGTAACTTTGATAAGCCATAACTCGGCGAAAAAAAATCGTACGGACTTAATTTTTTTTTAATTTGCAGGAAAAAGTCCATATTTTACAATGGTTGCCATAATAGTTACGAAAAAAATTCATTCTACTCCGTAGAATGTGTCAAAGTATGCAATTTTTTGCAGACGTAACACGTCCTTACTTTTGGAAGAACGGCGGGAGGGGGGGAGGCTAAATTCAAAATCTAACAATGGTCTTTAAAGTACAGACTTCACCCTTTAAAATGAAAAAAAAATCTTTCAGATATGACAATTTTTCGCGGAGTTATGCTTATTTGAAGTTGGGCAAATTTTTGCCTAGTGTATTTATCTCATTAATAGAATGTTCACTCTGTTGTTCAGGCACCGCTTTTTTATTTTTATTGAGAATGTTATAATTTACAGCGTCTGCTGAGAAGGGCCACAAACCGCAAGTCTTGAATCCATTTTTAACTATTTCAGCTAAATTTATAGAATCCACTGCTTCTTTTAATAATGGAGCAAAATTCTATTTTTGCACACGCTGTGGAGCATTATCTAACCTCCACTTATCTACTGTCTTCTTCCAGGACTGCTTTAGAGGATGAAATACTGATACGTCTAAGGGTTGAAGTATATGAGTTGCATTAGGATACAGTGCTACAAGTTCAATTCCATTCTCGTGACAAAAGGCACTTAATGGCATAGTTAAGTGAGATGAGTGACCATCCACATATAAGACTATAGGCATTGTAATCTTCTGAGCTACTAGCCATGGGTGAAACACATTTGTAATATATTCGTAGAACGATTCTGCTGTCATCCACCCTCTTTCCGTTGAACCAACACTCCATCCAGAAGGGATTTTACTTGTAACACTGTATGGCATTCGCTTGTACCCATAAAAGATCATTGGTGGAGCCATTTCTCCCTTAGCATTCACCATAAAAAGCGTTGTCAAACTTTCTTTCTCGTCTCCATCAATAACTTTATAAACTGATTTTGATCCTCTCTTTGCGATAACCTGATCAGCTTTGGGGCAAAGAAAAAAAGCACTCTCATCACAATTAAATACCCTGGATGAATCAATTTCGACAAGATTCTTTTTTTGCAAATGTGCATGCACTTCAGCAAACCAATTTCTTAAGGATGTATGTCCGTTCAGTCAAAATAGAGGGATGAAGCTGAAATTTACAGAGATTGTGCACTTATATATCCCAAAAACCTGTGTTAAATTTGCGATTGATTGACTGACCCGTTTCTGAGATATTTACTTTAAAAGTTACAGAAATTGTATATATATAGATATACTTCCCATGTAAATATCATAATATGTATCTCTGCTCATGTACGGTAAAAATGAATGAAATTTTTATGGTAGGGGAGACCGGGGCTAGACCGTTAGTTTTTTTTCGGAGCCGATTTTTAACAACAAAATAAATAATTGAAGTTAAATGTGGTATACCACTGTAAAGAGTGAACCTTTAGCTACAAAATTTATTAAGGAAATTTTTATCTACG
>NW_027249995.1:0-51715 GCF_030848795.1 Temnothorax nylanderi
TCCTCAAGTAGCCCGGCAAATGTCTTCGACACGTATTCCTTCGCATTGTCCGAACGAAACTTCACGAGTTTGCACCCAGTTTCTCTTTCAACGCGATGCATAAACTTCCTGAATTCCATGAAGACATCGGCACGACTCTTCAACATCGCTACGGTGATGAATCTTGTTTTGTCATCTATGAAGGTCACGAAGTATTTCGCTCCTCCTAACGACTCGACCTTGAACGGTCCGGCAATGTCTGAATGTTCAAGCCCGAGAACCCTCTCAGCACGCGAAGATGATGCTTTATAAGGCAACTGGCATATTTTCGCCTTCAGGCACACTTCACAAGGGAAATCATCCGCATTTAGCTTGAAGTCCAGTCCGTCGACCATGTCTGCGCTTTTTAGCTTCTTAAGATCATTTAAGTTCAAATGTCCAAGGCGTTGATGCCATTTCATGAGCCGTTCATCGGGTTTCCCGTCCGTGCACAATGCAATCTGTCCCTCTCTCGTGTTAACGACGTATAACCGTCCACGTTTCTCTGCGTTCATGACAAGCGTGCCATCCTTCCTGAGCACTTGACCCTTGTCACCTTCAAACACAACCTTGTAGCCATTTTCTGTAATTCTGGCCACCGAGAGCAGATTATTTCTCACATCCGGTACGCACTTCACATCGCAAAGTTCTACGCGCTTCACGACACCCTTTACGCTCACGTCAACCACGACATTTCCGGCACCAACGGTCTGCATGTCCCGATCGTTCTTTCCCGCTGTCTGCACGGCACCGTCACAGTCACTGTCTATGAACGAAAAACGATCCTTTTTTCCACACATGTGTGCCGTCGCGCCACTGTCCAGGCACCGCTCATTGTCTTTTAACTGGCTGAGCATCACTGTCGACGCTTCCATGGCATCTTCGCACGCAGCCTGACTCACGGTCTAATTGTCAAACCTTTTTTTCTTCCAACAGTCAGATGCGCGATGGCCGGTTTTTCTACACTTAAAGCACTTGCCTTCAAAGCTTTGCACGCCTCGCTCTTCCTCGCTGCACGCGCCTAGTTTTTCCTCGCTGTATGCGCCTCGTTTTTCCTGTATCTTGCGTTGCCCCCACGGTTTCCTGCTCGCTATTTTGTGAGTGTCGCTTTTTCCAGCGGTTAATAATGCATTGCTTCCACGATCTTTTTCTCGATCGCTTCCCACTCGCCTAGCTTCTTCTTCAATCAATTTTGCCTTTAAGAAATTGATATCCGGTATTTCGTCGCTGGATTCTATCGCGACTCGAAAGTTTTCAAAATCCTCTGGCAGGGAGCTAAGGAGCATAATTGAGAGTAACTCAGACGGCACTTTTATTCCAGCCTCGTCTAATTGGTCAGCTGTCCGCATAAAATCGCTGACGTATTGAGACATTGATTTTTCTGGATCTTTCTTCATCTGATATAACTGACGATAAAGAACCGCCTTTCTCACAGGTCCTCTGGAGTTGAACGCTCTTTCCAATTCGCTCCAAGCGTCCGAAGCTGTAACGGCTTTTCTGATATGTCCGAGTTCACTGCTAGACACGCCGAGCACGATCAGTGCGAGCGCTTTTTCATCTTCGATTGTCCATGTTACTAACTTCGCCTCTTCCACGGGTTTCACAACACTTCCACTTACGTGTCCCCATAGGCCGTTATACACTTCGCATTTGGAGTCTCCACGTTTCATAATTGTCCGCGGTCAATTTCTCGATGTGTTGCGTGCCGGTCGAATGCATGGCGAGAAGGGCCTTAGACACGTGTTCACGAAAACTCGAACTCGAAGCGAATAAACCGATCGCATAGGCCGCAATTCACTATATATCACTTAAATCGCCGATCTGGGCCCATAACCTGTTTTTATTAGAGAGATCTATTGCACAGTACGTTAAACAATAAGTATATATGTACGTATAAACGATAGCGTAAACAAGGCGCGCTACGAGAAAAGAAGACAAGCGCCGGCAGCCGCCCGCGTGATCAGCGAACACATACAGTGGCGCTAAAAAAAATAGAGCCACCTCTAGCGGAGGTAGAACGAACCACATTGTTATTAGTTAATCTCAATTACACACAAGACGCAGCAATCAGTCGTTATCAGACGAGTGTAGAGAAGCCATTAATGCTAGTTTGCTTTCATAGAATAGTGTTGTGAAATGTGAAAAGGTTGAATATAACTTAAAGGTCAGTATTAATTGTCAAAATAATAGAGCCATTTTAATAAGTTTGTCTATTTACTAAGTGTCAGTTTAATTAAAAATTAACAAAAATATTTTTTCCATTTAAGTGTTCTAGTACTTTGTAGGGAACCCTTTGTTTTTCAAAACAGCTCGACATCTTCTGCCCATAGAGCCTACGGTGACACGACCGCTGGTCCGAGGACAAATGATCCGCGACATTTGATCCGCGACAATTGATCCATACGACATTCGATCCAGCGACGAAATATCCGATGATAAATTATTCTTACGACAATTGATTCGAGTGACAAGTGATCCATCTAGAGGGCATTACATGTAATTTTGAACGTACGTGCATGAGGCTACCGTTGTTCGTACCGTACAAATTACAGCTACGTTATTGTTCGTTCCACAGTCAGAAATATATCTGAGTATTTAAAATGCCGTTAAAATTTATTACATCACAGCGAGGTGCTTTAATGTTACTTTATAATGGTTATTTATACACCAAAAAAAGTGTGAATAAGTCTAATATTACTTGGCGTTGCGCTGAATACCGGAAGAGGTTATGTAGCGTTGTAATTTATACTACAAGCGATAAACGAACTGGTATTCAATATGTTATCTTTTTCATGTTTTATTATTTTCATGTATTTAACTATCTTTTTCATCTCCATAATTAATCTATGCGTTTAATATAGGTGAAATTGATGGTGATCCTCCTGTACACAATCATGCTGCTGATGTTGCTCAGGTCGAAGCTAGGAAGGTTAAAGAGAAATTAAAAAAGAAGGCGAGTAAGGGTTGTGAGAATAATGGTGTCATGATTGCTAAGGTTTTGAGTAAAGTTTCATCGCCAGTCCGTGTTCAGCTACCACCAATTAAATCATTGACACGTATCGTTCAACGGGCCAAAAAGACTGATGAAGCTGTTGTAGTAAACCCAAAGATACTCCGAGATTTGGTTATACTAAATATGTACAGGATGACTAACGATGATGAGGGACTTGGTTAATGGAGCGAGTGTGTTGTGCATGCGTGTGAGAGTTGCGGATAAATTAGGTGAGAGTTTAGAGGGAAACAGGAGTCGAGGTAGGCGTTAAACCGGTAGAAAGGTAGGAAGAAGATCTTAAATTTAGGATAGGATAATAGAAGTAGCAGGGAAATATTAATTAGTGAAGGAAAAGAGCGCTAAATGTTGTAGAGAGAGGGAGAGGTTAGGTGAGAGAAGGCGGGAAAATAACGCGGTGCGTTCCAAAAGGGAGCGAGATTTGCGTCACGCATAGAGTAGGTAGCGTCACTAGACGGAACAGTCTAGGCATAGAGGCAGCGGTTAAGGAGATTGACTAGAAGGTGAGCGTGAACGTGGGACGTACAGGATGGAGGGAGAAGCAGACGAGAGCGAGAAAGCAGCAATAAGGAATAAAGATGATAATGCGGCTACAATTTTGGATAGTTCAAGCAGTGAGAAAACGAGTAAAGAAATTTTTGCCACCCCAAAAGAAGAAAAAAGAGGAAAAGGAAGACTTACAAAGGATGAGTTAAGAATGAGAGAAAGAGCGAGCTCGGTCAGCATACTGGAGTTTATGACGAGTGATAACAGCACGGCATGCGAGTTAGCGAAAGCTAAGAGGAAAAGAGAGGAAAACGAACAACGTGCGAAGGAAATTTTCAAGAGAGATAACAAGACTGTGAGAACGCCACCAGGAATGGGCAAATCGAAGGAAGGAGTCGGCGCTGTAGGTAAGAAGAGAGAAGAGGGAGTTCTGTCAGCAACAAAGAAGGATGAAGAGGACGGTTCGCTATTAGCAATCTTGAGAGAGATTAGAGACGAGATGAGGGACATGAGGGACGAGATGAGAGAGATGAGAGAGAGGATGAACGTCTTAGAAGAGGGTTGGAGAAAAAAAGAAAAAAAGGTAGCGGAAAGGATGGATAAGATAGAAGAGAGACTATCGAAGATCGAACGAAAGAGTGAAAACACAACGGATGAGGTGACTGGCGGCAAAATGGAGGAGATTGTGGAAAAGGTGGCGGAGATGGTTAGGAAGAGAGAAAGAAATATGAAGGAAAGGAAGGAAAAGAAAAATAATCTAGTGATCAGAGGATTACATAAAGAGGAAAACAAGAGCTTAATGGACACAGCGGAGACGTTTCTTGAGAGGGAGTTAGGTGCAAAAGCGGGAGTAAAGAAGATGCGGCCAACAGGCAGGGTAGAAAGAGAGATAGTAATAGTTGAAATGGACTGCTGGGAATCGAAGGATAACATCATGAAGGAGAAGAAGAAGCTGGGAAGTAAGAAAATTTTCATTGATCACGACCTGACCTTTGAGGACAGAGAAGTGCAAAGACGGATAAAAGAAAGGGCATGGAAAGAGAAAACAGAAGGAAAATGGGTGAAAATAGGTTATAGGAAGCTAGAGGTGCAATGTAAGAAGTACGTATGGAGCGAGGTAGAAAATAAGCTAATAGAAAAGGAAAATTTTTAGATGGCTGCCAAGTTAGGAGAAGAGTACCAGCAAGTTATGGCATTCAAGAGGACAACAGGCGAACAACACGAAAGGAGGTCGGAAAAGCGAAGCAACAGAAGAATGAAAATAGGCGAAAGATAATTTTTTGGAATGTTGCGGGTATTGAGAGGCAGGACAAAGATTTCTGGAATTACATAGTAGGTTTCGATTTTATAGGGTTATGTGAAACATGGTTAGAGGAAAAGGGATGGGATAGAATTAAGGGTAGATTGCCGGAAACGCACAACTGGAAAAACATTAATGCGGTAAGGGAAAGGAAGAAGGGTAGGGCGAAGGGAGGTTTACTAATAGGTATTAGAAAAGACTGGGTGGCGGAAGTGGAGAATTATGAAAGTGTATTGATTACAGAAAGAATTGCGCGAACGAGAATAGTAAAAGAGGAAAAAGGTCTAAATATTTTTACAGTATATAATGTAGGAGCAAAGAAAGATGTGGAAGAGATAATGGCGAAAATAACAGAGCAATGCGAAGGATGCGAAGGAGAGGATATTATTATAGAAGGCGATTTTAATATTAGAATAGGAAACTTAGGAGGTTGTAGGGACGAGGAGTGTGACTTTGAAAAGGAGAATAAAGATAAAGTCATAGGAGATGGCGGTAGAAGTTTTGTGGATATGATAAATGAAAAAGGATGGTATTTTTTGAATGGATGTACAGAGGGGGATTGGGATGGGGAATATACGTATGTGGGTGCGAGAGGGTGCTCGGTAATTGATTATGCAATTGTAAACGATAGTGCGCAAGAGCGAGTGTTGGAATTTAGAATAGGGGACAGGGTGGACTCGGATCATCTGCCTCTGACCTTGTTACTGGAGGAAGAGGAGAATACGAGACAAATGGAGGGGTGGACAGAAGAGGAAGAAGAGGAACAGAATATGTCAAAGAAGATCATATGTTGGAACGAAGAGGCAAGGAAATTATACAGGGAGAGGACGGAGGCATGGAATGAAAACGAGGGCCAGGAAATAGAGTCGGTCGATAGGAAATGGGAGAAAATCAAAAACTGGATCCTTGGAGCCTTAGTTTATAAGGAAATCAAGATAAAGAAGAGAAGGAAAATAGGGCACAAAGATTGGTGGAATAGGAGTTGTACCAGAAAGAAGAGGGAGGTGAAAAGAAAGTACAGAAGATGGAGAAGTGGAAAGGGAAGTAAGGAAGACTATTTGGAAGGTAAGAAATGCCTGAAGGGGTGGTTAGAGAAGAAAAGAATGGAGAAGAGAGAGAGGGAAGAGGAGGAATTAAGAAAACTGAAGGACGAAAAGAAAATTTGGAATTACATAAACAGTCGAAGAAAGAAGAAAGAATGGAAAGAGAATAATATTCCGAAAGAGAACTGAAGAAGTTACTTCATGGAGTTGTTAGGTGGGACCGAGATGGAGGGAAGGGATGAGGCGTTGGAGGTGCGTGACATGGGAGCAGAAGAAAGAAATGAGGAACAGGTTCAAGATATAGAAATGGAGTTGCAAGAAGAGGAGATAGTGAGGGCAGTCAGGAACATGAAGTTAGGCAAAGTTGCAGGTGTCGATGGAATCCCAATGGAAGCATGGCTGTATGGTGGCGCAGCGGTGAGAAGGGCTCTAACTGATCTGTTGAAGCTCATTTGGAAAGAAGGTAAAATTCCGACCGAATGGCGAACAAGTATAGTTGTCCCCCTATATAAAAGAGGGGATAAGGAGAGAACAGACAACTATAGGGGGATCTCTCTGCTGTGCACTGCATACAAGGTATATGCGGAAATTCTAAGGAACAGATTGGAGGAAATAATGAAGATGAAAGGGATGATACCTGACAGCCAAGCCGGCTTTAGGAAAGGGAGGTCTACGATGGATAACATATTTATCTTGAACCATATAGTGCAAAGGGAAAAGAAGAAAGGTATGGCAATTGGGAAAGACAAGATTTTCGCAATATTTGTGGATCTAAGGGCAGCATTCGACAAAGCGGATGACAAAGGACCCCGCACAAAAACCTATGGAAATGGGTTCTCGGCGAATTTGTCTCAAACTTTGGGAAAATGTTGTTCATGTCATCCTGATCAAAATTTATCATGGCAACAACTCTCTTTAAAGCAGTATTTTAGCTCCAGGAGACCTCAAAGATGGATATTTTATCACGCGATCACAGATGATTTCACCCATTCAGCTTTCAGAATAATGATTGTGTGCGTGTGCGTGTGCGTGTGCGTGTGTGTGTGTGCGCGTGCGTGCGTGTGCGAGTGTGCGCGTGTGCGCGTGCGTGTGCGTGTGTGTATCGCATAACCCATAAAACCTAATAACCCAATGAATTGATGAATAACAGTAATAACAGTATGAACCGTCGGCATTAGCGTTACCCAATGTGCACCGCAAGGAGGTTGCGCGATCGGATTTTGCACATCATTATGGCCCTGAAAAGGACCGATTTTGTCCTTAATTCATGAAAAATATGTCTATTACTTGAAAAAAAAAAAAATACGAATCGTATTTAATAATACGATTTTATTCAGCAGGCAATCTGTTTGCGGCATCATGAATGACATTGATAAGCCTAGTTAAGTGATATTTGATATTTTGTTGATGTTGAGCATACCCAACATACCACAGTACACTAGCTATGTGTGCACACGTGCCTAGCGTTCGTGCACCTGACTTACACGTACAATAATAACCCTGTACGAGCTCATCCGCTGGTTCCTGATCATTATTAGGTCGGTACGCAATCCACAATTGATATTTAGTTGCATTCCAAAATCTTGAGAAAATTCTTACTCTCATGAGACCAGGTTGAGGTAGCCTTTGTACGTTTCTCATCATTTCGACATGAAATTTTTCTTGACCCTCTCTTTGCAATTTATCCTGCACATACGATGGTGCTAAGTTGATTTGATAAATACCGACAGTGAGATCTTTTAAATACTCTAAATCTAAAATTGGGAAATCAAGAATTTGTTGTACATCTAATCGTACCCATCTTTGAGCATTACGTGTGTGCAGATTATCAACCTCGACTAGTGCCTGAACAATATTTGGTGTTTTAGCTCTCTCAAGCATCTGACGAGCCAATTCTGCATTGGCTCCTTGCATCTCAATAACTGGACGATACCTATTGATAATTGCACCAGCAATACGATAGAAATCACCGAGATTTAGAAGGTGAGGTATTGGTATAATCTGTTGAAAGAATTCGAATATCGATTTAATATGACCATTTCGAGCTTCAACAATCCATCTCGTCTTGGTAACTAATCGTGAATCATTGGCTTCTTCTGTAGTGAGTTGATTTCTCCCTTGTTGAATGACTCCTGGCATTTTCCATATAATACCCAGCCGAGCCAAGAGCTCTGTAGCATCACGATATCCTCGATCTACAATTAGAATGTCTCCATCGCGGAACCATTCTCTCATTCTTTCTGCATTTCTCTCGAATTCATTCTCCAAAATCGCCGCATCATTATTCCGAGAATCGGAAAAATAAGGACCTTGAATATCGAGAATAAATCCATCAAGTGCTACTATAAGTACGGGTTTTAGTAAATGACGACTCTTATGAATCGAAAAAGACTGACGTAATGTGCGAAAATTACTACTTTTGGGTATATAACTATAAGTTCCATCGATCGCAGCAATTACACGAGAAATGTTTGGATTAGCATTGTACAATTCATTAACGAATTCAGGTACGTGTCTTGCAATATAATTTTCTCTAGTAATTGAATTAAGACCAATGTTTTCCAGAACAAATCGTTGCATTAGAGATTGGCGAACAGTAGAAATTGCCATACTTGTTGCTTGTCTACTTGAATACTCGAAAATAACTTGCAAAAAATCATCAGATAAACCCTGTCGTAGCTTACATAAAAACACCAAGAGATCCTTTTCCGATACGTACCTGTGACCCCCATTGCAAACTACTCTATCACAATAGTTAAAAAGTTCTAAAAATTGCTCTTTTGTCACGGGAGAGAATGATGAAAATTCAGAATCTGTGAGACTATTTTCATCAACGAATCTGCGCTTATTAACAGCGACATTGCGAAGTCCTTGCAGAAGAATCGCAAGTTGTGGACCTTTAAGAACATACCGTCTGTTTATAAATCGTAAACCACATAATAATGGCTCCAGGAAAAAACCTCTATCGTCAAGATGATGTTGACATGATCTGACATTCTCAGGAATATAAATATTGCACAAAATAAAAACATTTACTCGACAATCGGCAGAAACCTTGTTAACATTTTCAACGGAGCATATTACGCAGGTACGATTGGCATTTGTGTCAAAACATTAAGTCGAAGGCAAGTGGGATCGTGTTCTATTGTGCGTATCTCATCAAATAACGGTTGTAAATAATAATAATGTAAATAATAATGTATTGCGGCTTGTTTGTAAAGAAGAATGTTGTTTGATGTGTGGATGGATGTGTGAGTTAAGGGGGGATTCTACTGTAGCCGGGCGAAAAATAATGATTTTTTGGGAATTTTTTTTAAGAAAACTATAAGTGATATTGGATTAATTTTTTTTGCAATATAAAGAGGCATTCTTACAAAAAAAAAAAAAATTTTTTTTCAATTTCATTAATTTTTATTGTGTTGACGTACAATTTTGTGGCACAATGTCGGTAGCGCAACGGTTATCTGCGTACAATGTAGCAACGAGCTGAGTTATCTGAAAGCAAAAAACAAAAATTTTCTTTAAAGCTTAATAAATTACGCGGGGATTGAACCTATTTGCAAATAAAAATATAAAAAATTGAAGAAGTTACAACAATCGTAAGAAAAGTGACATTTTTTCGATCAAAAAATCAATCTTCTATTGTTGATAAAAATATTATAAATAAACAATAAAATGTAACGGTAGGTTCAATCTTTGGAGAAAATTGTAAGGAATCGAATCATGCGTGGCAAAAGTTATTTGATTGATTACTTTTTGAGTTATCCTGTACGCAAAGTTGGAAAAAGTGGTTTTAAGAAAAACGCGTTTAAAGTTTATTTTTTGCTGTCAGCTAAAAAAGACGTAGAAATGCATGAAGATTTCAGTATAAAGGTTTTTGAGGTCGCTGAATCCGAATCTGATATCAGACTTTTAAAATTCAAAATGGCGGATTCAATATGGCGGGTCAAAAGAGTCGCAGTTGAATAAAAAAATGAAGTTTTTGATATTTCCACGATACTTACAGTTAAATAACGCTCAATCCGCTATTCCGGGCCCATATAAAATGCCTTCCTCTTCCTCGTAGAACTCCTGTTCGGCAGTTTTTGTCATTCTTTTGGCTGTTCGAACTTCTTTACACACACACACACATACACATACACACAAAAATACTAACACATAAATATAAACACATGTAGGGTCAAACAAAATAGTCGAGGGTCTAGGCAGGTATAAAGGATCTTTTTGTTCCCACAACGATAGAATGCCGAGAACGCTGCGAAGTCAGTACAGCGTACTTCTGCTGTATCAATCCTCCGCGCGCCTCACTAAAAGGAGCTGTAGTTTCGTCAATTTTACGAATTCGACGATAACGCTTTGGGAATATGTTCTTGAAACCTTATACTATTTATTTATGCAAAAAATTCGATTTTTTTGACCCATTACAGTAGAATCCCCCCTTAAGTGGAATTGTAAACCAAGTCCTTTCTTGGCGTATAGCTGAAATAAAGACACATATGACTAACGATGATGAGTTATTTTTGTTGTATGATAGTGAGGTTGGTGTTGATCGTTTTGTAATTTATGCTACTGCTAAAAACTTGGAGTTGTTGGCAGAATGTGAGATGTGGTGTTGTGATGGCACGTTTAACTCAGTTCCTCTTATTTTTAAGCAATTATACACCATTCACGGTGTGTATCATGATAAATTGTTGCCGTTAGTTTACATACTGGCTCCTAATAAGTCCGAGAAACTGTATTCATCTGCGTTGTTTGTTATTAAACGCCATCAACCAAATTTAAAGCCTAAACGAGTAATGGTGGATTTTGAGCGTGCGTTCATTGTTGCTTTTAAGAGTAAATTTCCTGAGTGTGTTATATCTGGTTGCCTTTTCCACTTCAGTCAGTGTATTTGGCGCCACGTGCAATTTTGTGGTCTACAGCAAAATTACAATTCCGATCTGAGCTTTTGTTTAAACATTAAAATGCTTATGGCGCTAGCATTTGTTCCTGTGTATGATGTACTTGAGGCATATGAGGAGCTTATTATATCACCGTTTTTTGAAGATAATGATGATGCATTAAACGATTTAATTCGGTACTTTGAGCGAACCTGGGTTGGTGAACGATGTCGTACTGGCAAAAAACGCAAGAAGCCGATGTTTGATTTAATTTTGTAGAATTGTTATCAAGCAATTATTGATGGTGTCATGCGTTCGAACAATGGCGTTGAGGGTTGGCATCACTCATTTAATAGCAAAGTTCGCGTAGTTCATGCAATATTTAGTAGCTTCATGGATGTGATTAAGGGCGAGCAAGTTCTTACGGAAACAACGATTGCTCAAATGAATACTGGGGTTAATGTTGTTGCTAAAAAACGAAAAATGTATGCGGAAAAAGATGAGCGAATTAAAAATATTGCGACCAAATATGATCAGGCTACAAAAATAAAATATTTAAAAAATGTAGCGTCTGTATTGTCCGTGTAATAATTAGACGTTTATGGTATGGATTATTGTTCTGCTGTTACTTTGATTTTTAAAAAATGTTATTACAAATATATATTGACTAATAAATAAATATGATTTTTAGTGGATTTTTCATAATTCTGATTTTTTTTTTACGGGCGTTTTGTCGCGGATTTAATTGGTTCGGACGATTTGTCGTTCGGATCAATTGGTTTCCGGTTTTTTCTTCTCCGGATCAAATGTCGCGGATCAAAAGTCGCGGATCATTTGTCTTTGGGCCACCTGTTACGTAACCGAGCCTACTAAACGTCTACACTCTTCTTCAGAAGTTGAATACTAGGCTTCTTGGGCTTCCTCCCAGAGTTTGTCAAGATTTGTAGCCTTCGAACGATCGATTCTTTTGTCAACTGCATCCCATAGGTTTTCTATGGGATTTAAGTCCGGACTCTGCGGTGGCCACTCTAAAATGGGAATTTTTTCCTTCTCAATAAACTTTTTGATAATCTTAGCGGTATGTTTTAGTTCGTTATCGTGCATAAATTTCCATATTAAGGGCCTCTCACTTCTGGCATACGGTAACATAACATCTTTAAGAATGCATTTATACTTTTCTGCATTCATAATGCCGTTGATTCGAAATAATGGGCCAACGCCGTACCAAGAGAAACATCCCCAGACAATAACATTGCCGCCACCGTGTTTCACAATTTTCAAAGTGTACCTAGGATTATTTTCTTGATTCGGTGGCCGTCGCACATACACTTTTCCACCCGAAGAGAACCTATTAAACTTTGATTCGTCGGACCACAATACATTATGCCACCATTTATCGTTTTTTTCTCTGTGGCTTTTAGCGAAAGTTAATCTTTTTGCAATATTTTGTTTAGATACATGTGGTTTTTTCTTAGCAATGCGACCATTAAGTTTTGCATCACACAGTCTTCTTTTTATAGTCGATGTTGATAGTTTAATATTATATTTATTGGATATCATCTCTTTCAAGTGTGGCGCACTCAAGAAAGGTTCCTTTTTAATGTTCAATGCAATTTCTCGATCCAAGCGCGCAGAAGTTTTTCGAAGCCTTCCTCGGTTCTTAAGTGTTGGCTTTGTTTGTTTCGTTTTCTTAAGTGCGTTCTGAACGCGTTTTCGAGAAACATTTAATTGTTTTGCAATTTTATTCATTGTTGAGCCATTTTTCCACATTTGAAATATTTGTATACGTTCATTATTACTTGTATGCTTTGCTCTTCCCATTTAAAAGTATGGATGATGAAAAGATCATTAGTGAACAAAATTAGATTGTGATATATTTATAAACAGTAGTAAAAATATCTGATAAGATTAGAGAAATGTACTTTAAGTAAATGCGAAATAAGATGGCTCTATTATTTTGACCCAATTAATACTTACCTTTAAGTTATATTCAACCTTTCCACATTTCACAACACTATTCTATGAAAGCAAACTAGCATAAATGGCTTCTCTACACTCGTCTGATAACGACTGATTGCTGCGTCTCGTGTGTAATTGAGATTAACTAATAACAATGTGGTTCGTTCTACCTCCGCTAGAGGTAGCTCTATACTTTCCGGGATCGCACGGAGATGACCGAACGCACACGGCGATCACACATGAGCACGCTCATTCCAACACTCTTTAAAATGCTTTTTTAAACATCGCTCTGCGATCATTTTTCACAAAGATACGTAATTAAATGGCGTAAAACCAAGTTTAAAAAAAATAACACACTAAGATACCTGGGGAGGCTTCGGAGTGTGCATCTGCCCAAACGACTGTTAGGAGTAACTGATTCGCTAAGAGGCTTACGGAAAAGGAAGGTCCCATGTAGATATAGTTTTATGTAATGTATAGACAACGCGCTGAGGATGACCCAAAAAAAGGGTCGAAACGTACGTAATATTGTAGTTGACACTTTAATCGTGATGTACTTTGACATGTAATAAATTTTAACGATTGTAACCACGCTCGGCTCTTATTGCCTAATCTATTCAAATATTAAATAAAAAAATCAAAAGTACGCAAACTTTTGCACGGTACTGTATGTATATATAATTATTAATTGTAGGTAATGCCTATTCGTTAGGGGAGACCGGGGCTAAACCGCCAACGGGGTTGAACCGCCAAATCAAATATCTCGGAACCTGTATATTGTGCGAACTCGCTATTAACATTGTAAACGCTGCTTATGGTACCCATGTGACCAACGGAGTTTCGGCAGGTTACCTGCCGTGTTATGATTTTTACGAGGGCAAACGTGTTTTCGGAAGGTGAAAGTGAAATTTTCTGCGCGTGGAAATATTGTAATATCTGCAATAATATTTGCTCTCCAAATCTCGAGGTACGTAATTATAAAGAGTAATGCATGCTGAACACGAATCTAGTGTAGTTTTTTCATTATCGTTGATGTCTAATATTTCGTGGGCGATCAAACCTGAAACTTATGTTTGGGGCTTATCCGCCAGTAAGCACCCGGGGCTGGTCCGCCAGTCTCGTCACTGTGGCGCACCGGGCGCACGACTTCAGCTCACGGCGATTTCAGGTTAGGTTGTGACCGGACGGCACGAGTTAAGCCCGATTCCGGCGGATAATACTCCTATCGAACGGTCGCCACTCGGTTTAACCTCTGACTACCGAGAAGGTAAATTCGCACCAACGCCCTGTTTCTCGCCAAGACGCTAATGTTGCTCCTGAGTTTCAGATTGATGTCCTTGCTGGATCACCGTTGCTGTATCCTGTCTCCAGATCCTCGCCTATTCGCATACTGGATAAAGGTACGTCTCGATAACTTATACTAATTATGTGCTAATATTCTTCTTTTGTTGCAGGCCCTGCCCAGGATGGATCGTCGTTGCTGCTGATCGTCTCCGGATCCTCGCTTTACATCGCATACCAGATCGCCGCTGGACAACGAGGGATCATCGCCAAGGAACAAGGTAAGTAGAAGGTAAGTGCACTAATTATATAATTAATCTTGAGACTTTGTTTAAGAATTCACTATTCTTTAATATCGGATCGTTATTTCAGCTTTACAGATGGTTTCACATTAATAAAGGTGCTTCACAATGGAGTCGCCACACTTCGGTGTGAGTCGCGCTTTATTTGCAATAATTTTCCGCAAACGCCGATTTTATTGATCACAGTGGATTAAATATCACTAATGACGATGTTCGTACAATATCTCGTAGTCGCGAGACCCAATGTCCACGATTGTAATATACTCGATACGCACTAAGTCGCCACCGTTCTATTTCACTATCACGGATTGTTATTTCGATAAATAATTATCTCTCACTATCGTTAAGTGAGTGTTTAGCGCGCGTTCACGCGGGAGTTCCCGATTGTTATGTATCACTGGAGACTGTTGCCGTGTTATACTCTACGATATCCGCTGCTACGCGAGACACGTCCGTACGCTACCGCGATACTCGAGAGACTGCCTCGAGTCCCCGCTCTCGCGCAGGCTCCCCACCATGCCGGAAGGGCTCCCTACCATGTCGGACCATCCCTACTCTTGGGTTGTTTTCGCCGTTCGACGTGACGTCACAACTTTCTCTTCGCGCGCCCATCACGCCGCGCGTGATTATCACGCGTGTCCCCCGTGCCCCCTTTTCGGACGCTCCCGGGTGGAATTTTCCGCGTGCGGTACTACGTCGAAGACCTCTCCTCTCGACACCGCTGCACCAGGTTTTCACCTTTTACGTTTATGCAGCGCCGTCGACGCCGACCCGTGCGCACCGCCTCGGATGTGGCCCTGGTGAAGATTCCGGGTCGATTTCCCGTAGATGACGTTCGGGTCGATTTTCGGGTGTCGGCCGTTGACGCCGACCTGTGCGCACCTTCTCGGGAATGCTCCCGAGCTGATTTCCGGGTTGACTTCCTGGAGAAGTCGCCCGGGGACGTTTCTGCGCGTCGGCCGCTGACGCCGACCTGTGCGCACCTCCTCGGGAATGCTCCTGAGCTGATTTCCGGGTTGACTTCCTGGAGAAGTCGCCCGGGGACGTTTCTTCGCGTCGGCCGTTGACGCCGACCTACGCGCACCTCCTCGGGAATGCTCCCGAGCTGATTTCCGGGCTGACTTCCTGGAGAAGTTGCCCGGGGACGTTTCTACGCGTCGGCCGTTGACGCCGACCTCCGCGCACCTCCTCTGAGATGCCCCGGAACAGATTTCCGTACCAACTTCCTGAGGAAGTCGTCCGGGTGTCCCTCTGGTGGGCGGACGCTGACGCCGACCCTATGGGCGTGTGTCCTAGGTCCTCGAGAGTCGATCCCGAGGGCCTGTTCCTGGAGATTGTGGTGGTCCGCCTGCTTGTCGCGCAGATTGTCACGCTGACCTTTGCGCGTTAACTTAAACCACTATCTCGGCACGGACCGGAAAACTAAATGAAAATAAACCTTACGGTCAGCGGCTCTTAATACTCAACTTAATTGTATTGCCATATGGGCACGCAGAACTTATCTACTATCTTACGCTAACCTCGGCTTCTTATTACCGGGAACGTCAAACGACCTAGTCTTGAATGACAATACCTCTGGAATAAACAAAATGAAAATCTACTTCTAGCCGCGGAATAAAAAAGGAAAACAAACAACGCAATCAACGCGGCCCTCGCTCTATCGTGCGCCTCGTCGCCGATTCAATCGGTCTCCTCCTCATCGCTGGATGGACTCAAAAAGTCGTCCGACGGTTGGTCGACTCGACCAACGGGGGTGGGTACCCACACGATGGGCGGCTGGAGCGCGATCTCCTGGCTCCGGGTGGACTCCTCGCTGGGCTCGGCCGCGGTCGTACCGCCCGGAACGACAGCGGGCGCGTCCCGGGGTAGCTGACCTACCTGTACGCCCAGCGCGTCGCTCTCGCTCGCGACGCTCGGCGGAACTAGAGTCCCTATAATAAGAGTCTGGACACTGCCGCAAGTTTGACAAAGCATGGCGTCGTAAGTGGTGGGGATAGTGCTTACAGAGTATAGCACGGTGTAGCACTGAACTTAGAGTTTAGTACATGTGTAGATGCTGAGTGACTCGATCATTAATATTGAAGTGGAAGATAGTTCTTTTAAGTGTGAGGTAATAATATTATAAAAATATTGTGAATTATAAACAAGTAAGACAAGTGACTTATAGTATAATATTATGAAAGATAAAGTAAAATATATAGAAAGAAAACATAATGCTGTAACAGAAATCACTTCCTAACCTTTAATATTGTATTCATTGTTTATTACAAGTTACATAAATTTTGTAGAAAATGCCTGGCTGTTGCGTGCCTAATTGCTTCAATTCCACCAAAAAAGGATTTTCGATGAGGAGTTTTCCATCAAACTTAGAGCGGAGAGCAATATGGATGGAAAATATTAATATTCACAGTGGCCAATCGCGAAAGTGGGGCGCAACTAAAAACTTATTTGTATGCGAAGTAAGTAATAAATTGTATGATTAAAGATAGAAATATAACGGTAATCTTGGATAATTTTTGCAGGCCCATTTTTCGGCAGAAATGTGGGAAAAGGTACGAGTGGATGGTAAAAAAAAATTAAAGGCTAATGCCGTTCCAACATCTGCCTTGGTGAATAATAAAATTATAATATTGCCACAGAATTTCGCGGAACTGTACGAACTATCTTCATGCATTGTTAAATGTGCACATGTCGAAGATTTAGTAGCTGAGCAGGAAAACGTCGTGTTTAAATTAGCACCAAAATTAGATAAGGAAACTATTACTCTTACGAATTTCAATAAAATGAGAGTTAATAAGGCAACCGCTTTATATGACAGAGATGTTAGTAGTGCATTGAAATTTATCAGAGAAGAACGTAACATAAACGAGTATAAAGTAACTGCTCTATTTATTGAAATTGTATCAAAATGGTTCAATTTAATTACTTCTCGAACTTGTGCAACTGCATTAGGAAAAATAGAAGGAGAAGAAAAATCGCGAAGAAAATTTGATGAGAGTATAGAGTTTTTGAAATCAGTTATTGATCTATTCTGTAATATTAAAATTGGACAAGATGGAAAATTTAAACCCGTACAATGCGGTATTATGATCACTACTACATCTCTCATAGAACTGACAAATTATTTAATTAATGAACAGGGATATTCGTATGTGTTGGGCGCAAGATTCACTCAGGATTGTGTTGAAAACTTGTTTTCAAATATACGAAAGAAATTTCCTGTGCCCAATGCATTACAGTTCAAACAAAGCTTAAAGATCCATAGCGTTTCACAATATTTACAAGTTCTAGGAAACACTAATTACGAACAAGACGAGGGTGCCTTAGTAGTTAATTTTTTAACAAATTGTCAAAAAAAAAAGAATCGTGAAATATCGTACGAAATTCCCATAATTCCTGCTCACATTGACAAAATAGAAATTCATATGGACAATGTTCACTTAAATGTATTATATTCTCTTGCTGGTTATATTCTTCATAAAATTTCTAAACTGCCGACAGTTTGTAAAACTTGTATTGATTCAGCTGGATCGACAACATTTGATACCAATATAAAGTATTCCAAATTAGTATATTTAAGGTGTTTTAAATCAAAAACATTGTTTTTTGTTAACGCGGCAACTTTCAAGTATTTTCATGATATGGAAATTATTATAAGAAAATATCTACCTTATGTTAAGAATAAAAATTGTGATTTAATAGAGTTCTTCACTGTAAAAATGGCTAATATTCGTTGTAATGCGCTGAAAACTTGCTGCGATTTATTTAATAAAATAATGAAACGATACATTACGTTTCGCATAAAAATTGATTGCCAAAAAGGGAGATTAAAAAATAAAAATTTTAGTAGCAAAACCATGGCAAGACATGCTACTATTAAATAACATTATTTACTTTTAAATTAAAATTGTATTCGTATTTTTACACAAATAAAACTGTTGAAAACAAGTTTATTTCTTTATTGTTCCATTTTTACCAGTTGAATAATACCGCGCGCTAAATATATATATTCGAGACATCTTATTGGTTCCGCCATATTTTGTCAACGCCAATAGAAAGTATGACAACAGTGTCCAGACTCTTATTATAGGGACTCTAGGCGGAACCAGCGTCCGCTCGATCACCACGCGTGGTGACCCTTGGCGGCGCACGATCGCCCTTGGAGAGAGCGGCTGCAAGGTTTCCCTCGAGCGTGATTCTGTCTTCCCTTGCACGTGCGTCAGTTTGTGTAGGAGGGAAATGGTACGCACGTATCGTCGCAAAACGGGTGTTTTGGCCGACCGAAAAGATGGCGGACCGTTGTTTTCGAGATCGCTCACGCTCACGGCACGTCGGCGAGGTACGGCGAGGCACGGCACGGCTCTGAGATCCCGCGATTTCCGCGCGAGAGTTGACATGCCGCGCGCGCGGTAGATCGTCCCGACTCCCGGCCGCGGTAAATCGTCGTTGTTGGTCATTGTGTCAGTGACAGTCGCGCGTGCAACCGCATCGTCCAGCGTTCGCCGCATCGTCTCGGCGTCATTGTCGCCGCCGTTGTAGTGGTGGTGGTGTCGGTGGTGGTCATCGTCGTCGTCGTGGTGGTCATCGTCGTCGTCGTCGTCGTCGTCGTCGTGGTGGTCGTGGCCGTCGTCGTCGTCGTCGTCGTCGTCGGCGCGTCGAGGAATCGGCGCGAGGACGCCGTCGAGTCGGTAAAATGGTCGCGCTCCACCGCGAGCTTTTCTAACCCCCCTGTCGCTATTTATCGCTCCCCGCGAGAACCGCGGCTTGGTTAGGTTGCTCGAGGGTCCGCGCTGATCCTATGGCACCGGAACGCCGTCACGCGTATTCCCCGTGGTTGCCCGCGTTGACGTGACGTGCCGTTGGGGAGTTTACGATTTGGTTAACCTCTATATTTACGTGCCTAAATTGTTTTATGGAATAGGTAAAACAATTATTTTTTAATAATGTTTTGCATAAAAATTTTAAATAAATTTTTATATTTTTCTCTTAAAAAACAATTATTAAAATGTATCCTATCATTTTTCAGGATTAGATGTACGTATATGTATTGAAAATGCAGTGTGGCGGATTAGCCCCGGGGGGGTGGCGGTTCAACCCCGGCATTTTTGAGATTTCAATTTTTCCACCGTTGTCGTTTTTGCTCTATACCGGTTAAACAAAGCAACATAGATAAAAATTTCCTATATAAATTTTGTAGCTAAAGGTTCACTCTTTACAGTGGTATACCACATTTAACTAAAATTATTTATTTTCTTGTTAAAAATCGGCACCGAAAAAAAACTGGCGGTTTAGCCCCGGTCTCCCCTACTTGTTTCCACACCACCTTGAAAATTTGTGGTAAAATTTCAAAATACAATGAGAACATGCAACCAATTTTAATTATGTAATTTTATCTGAAAGTAAATGAATATCGACAACCATAAGCCGGGTAAAATATTCTTTAGAATTCCATTCTATTCAACGCAACATTCAGGTATACGAAGGGGTCTGTCGTTTCCTCTCCCCTCTCCATACGCGCGCATGTGTTTTTAAGAGAGTGCTTCTTTCTTTACGCGAGTCCGGGAGTGCGCGGCGCGAACGCGAGTGCCAAAGAGATTGCGGAGCGCAGCGTAACAATATAGTAATGATATATTATATGAATATACATATATAATGATATAATAGTAATATAAGAGCGATAATAATCAATAATTTTTTAAATTTCCAAGGAAAATCCAGCATTTTTTACAAATTGCAAAAAAGCTCTCTGCTTTCCTCTGTTATAACTTGTAAACTTATTATCTGAGAAAAAAGTATTTCAAACAAAAGTTGTAAAAGAAATTTTGTGCTCTACAACTTTGTAACGGACACTCTTGCTCTAAATTGCAGTGGAAACGAAATATTCGCAAAGAACCGGATTTTGGCGCCATTTTTCCAAGATGGCGGTGCGAACGGCAGCTTGCTGAGGTCGCAAACTTAGGGTTTTTATTAGAACTCCAAGATAAACAGAATTGCCAAGTATAAACTTTCGTTAACTTTTTGCATCAAAACGTCTTTTTTTGTTTCCATTGATCAGGTTACAGGTGGTATCGGGCGGCTAAGACTCTCAGCGAGTTTAGAGAGCAACTCTAGACTGACTCGCGATGATAATGCGAGAGAATCGGGTCGGCCTTAGAGCTACGTTACTCGACGGAGCCAGAGAGCGTCTCTCTACCTCAGGGCTTATTCGGCTGGGATTTCGGAGTCCAAAAGCAGCGGATAATCGGTCGGATCCAAGTGCTGGCTTACGGCGAAATCTGTCTTATATCAAAAAGATGCGAGTTTATATATCCCGCGACGCCGTTAGATGGCGGCGGGGATAGCAGCGACGGCGATCACGAACGCCAGGATCGGTGCGGTACGGTCGGGTATTACGGCCGCCTCGATGCCGCGATTGCGTTCGGAGGCGCTCGGCCGGTTTCGGTACCGCTCGGCGCTCCGAGTCGGTTACCGCGGTAAGTCCTTTGTTGAAACTTCAGACGCGGTATGGAAGATTTAAAAAAGTGGCACACCGTGCCTTTCTTCGCCCGGCGGATGTTCAGTCGGGCGACATCCGGCTGATGTTCGCCGGGTACGATGCAGTTTGGGACGCATCGTTACAATATAAATAAATATTATAACTAATATTATATTAATATATTTTATTGAAGACCATGCCATTTTTATATTTTTATTCTGGTTTTATGGTTATTCTGATTCTGTAAAAGAAAGTTACTCATTAATTTTGAAAAGTTATATGAAAATAACTTTAACTAATAATAACTATAATTTTTTAGTTTCATGTTTCTTTGTGAATATACTTTCATTTTTGTATGTACCTGGCGTTGCAATGCGATTCACCTGATTATCTTCTAGCTTTCTTTTTTTAGGTGTTTGGACGGCTTTTATTAATTGTACTAACAACATTTCTTTGGGATTTTCTTTGGGATGATGCTGATGATGATGATGATGGTGGTGGTGATGGTGGTGATGGTGATGATGGTGTGATGGTGGTGATAGTGGTGATATGGTGATGGTGGTGATGGTGGTGATGATGATGATGGTGATGATGGTGATTATTATTATTATTAAATTATAATTAAAAATGAACAAATATATAGGTATTCTAAGGCCGGTATTTATCACCCCAGGGGTCAATGGCGGCTCTTAGGAGGCGTCATTGATACGGGTTTGGCGAACCCGGGGTACCCGAGCTCGAGCAGGCTGGGCTCGTTAGTCTTGGAAGACAACCAGAAAAGGGAAGGACACCCTGACAGAAAACCAACTTCTTAAAAATTATGATGGATAAAAAGACGAAGAACGTACCGCCCCAGGGTGATCGGACACCCAGGAGTCGGCGTAGGGGTATTGTTGTGCCAGACACCCCTGCGTCATCATCGAACGATGGGCCAACCGCCGGGTTGGGTGCGAGCCCGGCGGTGGAATCGACGATCGCTGCCGCTGTGGTGGAGTGTAGGGAGAGGTATCAGAGGATGATTGAAAAATCGTCATCCGATAGGCGCAGCGGGTTGGTGAAGGGAGCGGGGGCTTCTAAGGAGACTCGTACTCCTTCGCAGGAGAGGCTGGGAATAGCTGCAGAGCGGGGAAATGCCTTCAGGAGGAAGATCGTGAGTTGGAAACTTTTACAATTGGTGGATGAGGCGAGGGTAATATTATTTGAGGAAATTGACCCTTGGGAGGTAGATTTGGAAATGCAGGTCCGAATCGAGAAGGTTTTCGGCATTGTAGAGGAATTGGAGGACAGGATATTGGAATACGCCGCAAAGCGGGACAAGTATCTTGAGACTATGGATACGTTGACGAAGGAAAAATCCCCCTTTGAAAGGGTGGAGGAGTTGGAGGCAAAATTAGTATCGGGAGAGGTAACTCCTCCCATTAGGGAGATTGAAATGGTGGATGTGCCACCCTGCGTGGGGAAAAAGGAGGTTTCCACGCAGACGGGGGCAGACAAGCGGGAGACCAGTGGTGGTGCTACAGAGTCTGGGGCGTCGAATGGTCGGGGGGTCGACAAGGGAGTTATCTCTCGGGTTGATGCCCTCGACAAGAAACTGGAGAGATTTATGAGGGAGATACGCTCAAGGGGCTGGAGGAATTGCGGATCACTGGGAGTGACGGCAAGAAAGGAAAGGCAGATGTCCCCGCTATCTCCACTGTGAGGCTCGTGCCTGGTGATGAAGAGCGAGGGATAATCAAACAGGCGGCGCCTGTCAAGAAGAAGAGGGTGCCGGTCCCTCCCAAAATGGCGGCCGTGACAGTCACGGTCCCTGAGGGGGGGAGCCGTCACCTATGCGGAGGCGCTGAAAACTGCGAGGGAGAATATCTCCCTTGCGGAGATAGGAATAGACAGCCTTGGCTGTAAGAGAGCGATCACCGGAGGCCTCATAATCGAGGTCCCTGGTGATCGCTCTCTTACAGCTGGTGAGGAATCTAAGGAGAAGGCGGATCGCCTGGCCGACCAATTAAAGGTCGTGCTAGCGGGGACTGGGGTGCGGGTCGCCAGGCCCTCCAAATGCGCGGAGATGCGCGTTGGGAGTCTGAATGATTCCGTCACCCCTGTGGAGATCGCGGCCGCCATTGCCGCAGCCGGCGGCTGCAGAGGGGGACGTTAGGATCAGAGAGATCCTGAGATCCCCCAACGGGATGGGGGTTGCCTGGGCTCAGTGCCCAGTCGGTGCCGCTACTGAGGCGGCCAAGGTAGGCGTCAGGATGGGCTGGAGCAGGGACCGTTTGGAACTCTGGTGCTACCGGTGCCTGGACGTGGGTCACGTCCGGGCGCGGTGCACCGCCCCGTTTGACCGCAGCGGTAGGTGTTACCGCTGCGGGGAGTGCGGTCACCGGGCCAGTCTTTGCCCTGCGGCGGCCCCAAGATGTCCGCTCTGCGCGGACTTGGGGTTGCCGGCTGGACATCGACTGGAGAGGGGGGCTGGGTGCTCCCGCCCTAAAAAGGGTGAAGTGGGAGAGAGCGGGCGCTGGGGGAGTCGAGTGGCGCTCGCTTCCCTTGTCGGGGCTTCGGTCCCGATAAAGGTGGAGGAGGGCGGGGCGGGGCGGGGACCTTCGGGTTCCTCCTCCCCCCTCTCCGAGCTAACGTTAGGCGTTACGGTTCGCGGGAAGGGTTGGGTTGGCTCCCCACCACAGGGGTCCCATCCCTCATTCCCCTCCCGCGGGCTGCGGGGGCCGGGACTCAAGCGGGGGTTCTTGAGCTTCGCCCCCGCCCCCGCACAAGATCCTAGGAGGCGCGGCGATGGGGTGGTGGTCCCCTGTCGCCGCAATTGGACTGGTTTCCCCCGCCCTGTGCGCTATCGTTGACGCACATGGCGGGAGCCCGGGGTTTCCGCGGGAGGGCGGTGTATCTGCACACTCCCGCGGGCTCTCGGGGAGTAGGGACACCGGGTAGGCGTCAGGGCAGAGGACGCACTGAAAGGATATAGTTAGTTCCCAGGGCGCCCTCCAAGACGCCAGAGGTGGCCACCCGCAGGGGTTTTAGTCGGTAAAAGTCCGGTATAACCACCCACCCCTCCCCGGGGTTGGGGGTACTCATGTGAGTTTCCCCTGCGTAATAAAAAAAGGCCGGTATTCATAGTCGATTCTTATTTGAAGATCGTCTTAAGTAATGTTTTAAGATGCTAATACGGCTCTGTGATTGGTTCATAACATCTTAAGATCGTACTTAAGGGGATCCTATAGTGAAGGCCGAACTTCCTCGATGTCGATTATGTCGAACATTTTTAATTCCGTTCTAATTCGTTTTCTATCATTTTCTATATTACCGGCCTATATTTGCCCTTGTCTAACGAGAGGCATCTGTCCTTGTTTCAATTGCTGCGCCATCTCTCGCTACACGCCATACTGCTCTTCTTGTCATTCCGCATATGTATTTGCACATAAAAAGTTAAAAGAAGTAATCTTTTTTTCTAGGCTTTCAATCTTAGTTTTAATTGCACGATATTGTTCTAAAATGTTTTCCCTAGTTCGTACCGTATCTCATTTTGTATATATAAACTGCAGTATTTTTGTATAAGCAAATATTGTCGTCAGTGACAGCTCTGTGCTCAAATTTTTAATTTTTTTTTTGTTTTTGATATAAAGTCGACTAGCCCAAACTACATTTTTGTGCGTACTTTAATTCTAGACCAAATTTTTGCAATTCCGTAAAGCCAATTAAAAGTTTACCTCATTTAACTAAATGTTGCCACTATAGGATCCCCTTAAGACGGTCTTAAATATAAGATTCGACTATGAATACCGGCCTAAGTTTCGCGTAAATAAGCATAAATATTTGATGTTAACAAAATGTACCAATAATTGTTACAAAAGAAAGAAGAAACCTTTTTAAAAAGCCTTTTTAAGTGCCATTTTGCTGCTTAATATTGTTCGAGAGCACGCGGTAGCGCGAGATAGCGCGAGGTAAAAGACGACCACAAAGAAAAGCAAGTCCAGTAATACACAAAAATAAAACAAAGTATATTCAAAGTCTAATGTGTACAATTATTTACAGAGTTCAGAGCCGTGAGTGATAGCGCGCACTGAATCTATCACAGCGAAAAGCAGAGAATTTAGCTGCACAAGCTAATTCGGTGTCGAGGGCGGATTGCGAGTAGCGTTTAAGCGGTTTGCAAGTAGCGTTCAAGCGATTTGCACGAGCGGTGATTCTAAGCGGGTGAGATCAAGCAAGCGAGTAGCAAGCAGGTGCGGAACTCCACGCGGAAAGCGGTGTAACGCGGCGGAGTATGGCGGTCGTACAAAGATACTGAGCGATATCGGCAAGCGAAATCGGTTCCGCGGCGCAGCGGCGGTCTTTTATCTCCTCCGTGGTGATGCTCCCTCCAGGCAGCTCACCGATGATTTCGGGCGGGTGATTGGCCCTCGGTGGCCTACGTCATCGCGTTGACGTCACCGTTTTCACGTGACTTTTCGAAATGATCGTTGCTTGTTTTCAGCAGCGGTGTTTATGGCATGAACTTTCTCCCTTGTTGGCGCGGTAGCGTGACTTTGTTATTGCCGCGCGAATGTCAGCGAATATTCCAGAACGCGACTGAGAGAAAATCCATGCCATAATCTGCCAATAATGCGATTTCTACATAACGCTTTCTTTAACTATTGCTGAGGGCGAGCGAACCCCGACATGCAATCAAACGCACTTTCCCGCAAGAGTAGCGCAATCTCAAACAAATATATCTAATAAATATGATTTAAAATTTTAAAGTGTCATAGTGTGCCAGACTAGAGTCAAGCTCAACGAGTGGCCTGCACTTGGACACGGTACATTTGGACACGGTACATTTGGACACGGTACATTTGGACACGGTACATTTGGACACGGTTCATTTGGACACCGTTTATTTGGACACGACCATTTAGACACGATTATTTGGACACGATCAATTGGACACCGTTTATTAAACACGGCTCATCTGGACACTGTAAAAAATGCGGCCTGTGCAGTTGGACACCAAAATGCGCGACCTGTGCAGTTGGACACCGAAATTCGCGGTCTGTACAAATGTTTTAAATATATGTATATAGCACGCGTGAAAAGTTATAAACCTATGTAGCAACTCGTCTCGCATGGAAAGTGTATGCGTGGAGGCAGTAGATTCCGCCCCCTGCGGAAAGCTCCATCTCCAAAAAAACTAACCTAACCCTGCGACCGCACGCTTCGGCGGCACGGCGCCCGAGCAAAGGCTCGCCCCGGATCGTGCTCCACCGCGTGGAGCTCCCGGCAGCGAAACCAGGGTTGCCGGTAACGACGAAGGACGTTCCACCTACGGCGCCGGTACGACAGCTGGACGTGTCGGTCATACCGACAGGGACGCTGGCAGCACCGATGGAGGAGCCAACGGGACTGACGGAGGAAAGTGAGGCGCTAGCGCTAGTCCCGTGGACAGCGACAGAGGTGCCCCACGAGCACCCAGGAGTCACGGGGGGGAGCACTCGAGCAGCCCTCCGATGACTTCCACAGAGTCCGAATAGCGGGGAAGGCTCGGACTCTGGGGAGGATTCTCCGGCGCGAGCGTAAAGAAGAGACGACGATGACCAAGGGCGGGGGAAGGCGCGACTTACGACCGCAGTGCGGCGATAGTTATGTTTTAGTTTGAAAGCGCATAGATTAGTTTTTGGTTTAATTATCCGCCCAAGAGTAGTCTAGTTTTTTGTTTCGTTGAATTATAGACTCTAAGACACTGTTTAGGAATAAGATTTAGGTATAAGACAACGTGCCCACGAGGCAACGTATTTGTTTACTAGCCGATGCAAGTTTTTAGTTGAGTTATAAGTCGGTTCACGCAATAATAAATTTTTTGTTTGCAAATAATTACCGCACGCGCGTCGGCGTATAAGAGCGTGCGAATAAGCGTAAATCGCGACAATCTCCAGGAAGAAACGGCGTAACCGACACGAGAAACACCTGGTACACGCACCCAGAGGGTCGGCGTCAACGTCCGTCAGCAGGGACGGAAGTTAGTGAAGCAGACCTCGTCTCCGAGAACAAACGGTGGAAATGCGTCCAGCATCACCTTGTACACACGCCCAGAAGGTCGGCAACGGGGTTAGAAGTTAGCGACACAGACGTCTGCTACAAGAGCATTCAAGCGCTACGTGCTCAGAGCCACCTGGGAGACACACCCAACAGGTCGGCGTCAATGTCGAGAGACGGTGCCAGATAATAGCGGCACAGACGTCCTCTACAAGAACAATCGAATGCAAGGTACTCAGAGCCACCTGGGAAACACACCCAACAGGTCGGCGTCAGCGTCAAGACACGGCGCCGGTAACAGGCCACACAAACATCTTCTTCGAGGAAAACCGTTAATAATCGGTTCAGACAACTAGTACACACGCCCAGGAGACCGACGTCAATGTCGAGGCACGGCGCCGGTAATTAGCTACACAAGCATCGTCTCCGAGGAAGATCATCAATAATCGGTTTAGAGCCACCTGGTAGACACGCCCAATGGGTCGGCGCCAACGCCGGGTGAAGGTGCCAGAAGTCGGCGACACAAGGACCTCGAGAACAAACCGTCGGAGGGTAATCGGAAATACCTAGGAGACACCGCCAAAGGGTCAGTGTCAAGGCCAAGCGACCGCGCCAGGAGTTGGCAACGCGAACGCCGTCTCCGAGAAGAAACGGTCGATTCGATACCAGAGACACCTGGTGTTGCGTATTCATGTACGCGAGGCTTACGCCTCTTCCACACGTGCCCGAGGTTATGAATGCACAGGAGCGACGTGGTCGAGATAGACTGAGCTTCTCTAGTTTAAGTTAATGCTGCCTTCGACGAATGATACTTGGAGACTATTTGTGTGGTATATAAACTTATTTATTTCGTGGAAAAACGCTGACCGTAACCTGTGCGGTCTTTACTGCACGACTGCTGTACGGACAATACTACGCCTTTCTTGGCGGTAACGCAGCGCGCGTACATTAACCAATGGCAACGACGGACCGCTCCGCGACCAATAGCAGGGCTCGACGAATCGGATACGCGACTGCGGATAGGCGCGACACATGAAAAGGTCCGGACGACCGACCGAGCGATTCTTTACGATACAACGCCGCCCGCCTTGAAAGATTCTTCTTTCAATGAACTAAAAGTGATGCAAATTGCACATTGCTAAATGAGTATTTAATGCTATAAATATTCAATTCAGTCTTTATTTCACTCCCCTTTCGGGGTTGGAAAGACATTTTTCCAGTTAAAACGTTCCCAAAACCTTTACAAACTCTGCCATACAAATAGTTCTCTTCCATATAATCATTGGCGTTTTTCAGGGACGTACCCAACCCTTTACAATTTCATATTTTCTCTTCAAATCCTGGCCGTTGGGCGACCTTGTAACCGGACGGGGCTAAGTGACGGCTCGGAATCGCGAAATGAGTTGATCTACTGTCCGGTCGCCACTCGGTTTAACCAATAATCTACCGAGAAGGTATGGTATGTATATCTCGTTAGAAATACCCACGGGTAAATTGATTAATTTACAAACACTTTTATGTTTCAGAGTGGCCTTACAATCCCGATGACCATTACTGTTGGTTGACTTTACAAGATTTAATTCGCACGCTAAGTTATTACGCGCCGATTGTATCCGCGGCTAAGTGCCCGATTGTTCTCGGAGGGTATCTCGAATACGTGTTTACGCGTGTACCTCCGTCGAGCGACTGCTTCGAGTCTTCGTTCGCGCTCGGCTTCGCCGGTTCGCTCTCGCGTTCCCCCACCATGGCTCGCGCTCGACTTTCTCCGACCCTGAGTCCGCATTCCTACGTGTTTGTGCTCGCGCTGGTCGTTTTTGCTCGCATTCCTTCTTGTTTACTTCGCTCGTGGAAATTTCCGCTCGCCGTTGTTCGCTCGCTATTGAATACATTGAATTTCGCACGCGGAATATTCTCGACGCTTTACATATTATAATTTCGAAACGCTTTCGCACCGCGATACTTAAACTATCCTAATGTCGATGCTCGCTATCTCGTGACTCTCGGTCGTTACCTCCGGAATCGAAATTCGTTTATTTTTCGATGCGCTTTCGTATTCCGGTTCCCGTGGGAGCTCTCATGCGATATCCGTTTGCAGATTCCGCGTCTGATCCCCGGCCTCGGATTTTCCAGGCCCGGTGCCTGTCGTCGACGGGAAAGGTCTCGGAGTGTTCGTCGGACTCCCCGGAACGTGAATCCGTCGTCACTTCCTGGAGAAGTGGTCGGGATCGCGATTTCGCGAACCCGGGTTCGGACTTTGACGCTGTCTTTATGGAATGATTATGGGGACCCCTCGATCGCCTCGCGGGGTTTCGCCTCGCGGAAGTTACCGGCTTGCGTTTTCGCGGGCCCTGGTGCTAGCCTTGACACCGAACCGTGCGTCTCGTTAATTGGCGCCTCCTTGATGCGCCGGTATGCCGACTTCTCGCGGAAGTCGTTGGGTACGCGATTAACGGACCTGGTGGCCCTTTTCGTCCGCGGGTCGTTCAGAACGATGGCGATTCCTATGCTCGCTTGAATCGTTAATTACCGGCCTCGATGCTCGGTTCGCGTGTTCGCAGGCCGCTCTCCTATCGCGTATTCGCGGTCATGCAATCTCCTCCGTGGGTCGTCGGATCACTCGTGTGATCTGTTATACAGTCAATCCGAAACTACTTGGTCTCACGAAACGTAATCTTATACGAGTACGGCTCGCAACTTATCCTATTGTAACTATATTCCCATATATTTTATTATATAATAATACCCATCACCAATTATCAATTTATATCTTTATTATGAAAATAAACAACTTAATTCTAGGTCTGACCGCGGTGTATTTACTCGCCATGCACTCGTTACTATTTACGGTGGCTTTGTTACGCGGTCGCTATTTCCGCCGGCCGGTCGTTACCTCCGGTCTCCTGTCCGGCCGCACTGATCTCGGGTCCGCTGGGACGCTCGTCCTCCGCTGACCTGGTCACGCCTGTCACCTGCATTCTCTCTACCCGTGGGTCCACCGTGATCTGCACGGTTGGTCGTGTGTTCGGCTCCTGTGGCTGCGCGGAAGGGTACGGCTGCAACCTCACATGCTAGTACCCACCCTCCCTTTCCCTTAATACTCCCCCGGCCTTTTTTTCAGCCTTCCTTCCTTTCCTTCCTTCTGGCTCCCTTCCATCTTTGTCGATTCCTCTGAATATTCCTCATAACTTCCTCTCATCCGTCCTTCCTGCTTCCGTCTCATCTGTCTAGCTCCTCCTTTTTTGGCTTTCCTTCCTCTCTTCCCTTCCTGCAACCTACGTATAGAGAACAAACAAAATAAATATTTATTGTACGATGCATTATTCTGATCTTCTTTCTTCTCTTGCTCGCGGTATGTTTTACATTCTTCTCTCTTTCTTTATCACGTCACGCTGCGTTTGCCATCATCTCTCTTCGCCGTTGTTCCTTTTCCTCCTCGGTACGACTTGATCTTGCTTTTGACCTATATTTTCTTCGTCTCTATTGTATCGTTTTGCTTCTCCATCTCGTTGCCGTTTACTGCTCGTATCATATTCATCTCTTCGGTTTTTGTTTCTCTCATGCTTCAAGTTTCTATCTTCACTCCATTTTCTTTTTCTGTCTTGTTTTTACTATCATCTATTTTTGTGTCGTTTCTCGAATATTTCCTATCATGTTCTTTTTTATTATCTTCCTTCTCATGTTTAGTGATGCTTTTACCTTGCAACTTTGACTCTCCTCGACCTCTTCCCCTTTGTTCCTTCTGGCTCCTTTCCTTCATTTCTCACCGCTTCCGTCTCATCTGTCTGGCTTCTCCTTTTTTGGCTCTCCTTCCTCTCTTCCCTATATTCTTCTCTCTTCCTTTACCACGCCACGCTACTTTACCAACATCTCCCTCCTCTTTTATTCCTTTTCCTCCTCGACTTGATCTTGCTTTTGTTCTATATTTTCTTCGTTTCTATCCATTTATTGTATTATCTTCCTTCTCATAAATTGCTTCCCTCTCGGATTCGTCCGTTCTTCCATCTTTCCTCCAATCTGCACTCCTTCCTCAACTCTTCCTTTTCCTATCCTCTCTTTTTTTCTCTCTCCATCCAGCCAATCCATACGATTTCCTTGGCCCATTCATCTCCTCCATCCTCTGCTCCATTTTCGGCATCCTCTCCTTTTTCGAATAGAGCCTTATATATTTATCCTCCTCCTCTCCTCTCTTTACCAAACTTAACCTATCCGCTTGTTTGTGCTTGCCTCTGCTCTCCTCACTATCATACTCAGTCCTCTTTCCGTCGTACACTTCTAACTATATTTCCACTTACGTTCCTCTGGATATCCTTCTGTGTTTTTCCTCCTTCGCATTCTCTATCTTTATTCGCTATATACCCGCTTCTCAATCATCAACCACACCATGCTTTATCGGACCTTTCTGTAAAGTCGTGCCACCCGCCGTTCGTCCGCTTCCCCCTTCGTCCTCCTGCGTGATTTCACCGCCGCGACAGTCGCCGTCATTCGTCGCCGCGCGCGTCATGCTGCGCCTCGACGTCCCGCAGTGGTGCCAACCCACTTTTTTGGAGAGGCCGGCACCCCGCGCCGTCTCGGCGCTAGCCCGCGCCTACACTGATCTCTATATAACACTGGATGGCGTATGCTATGGAAAAGGACGATAAATTGTGTTACGCATTGAAGACCCGGCAGCCATCTTTGATGAGGTAAAATATGCACTTTTAGGCGGTAAATTCAAATGGCGATAAAGTAAAAAAGTAATAATATGAAGACTTATTTGAAGATTTTTATAGTTAAAACGTAGAAATTACAGTACTCTATTATGGGAAAATTATTATTACTACTAAAAGTAATTTTTACTGCACGTACAATATATATTCACAATATATATTAAAACATGAATTGTATATACATTTTACCATTATACAACATCGTGTTTTAAATAGGATACGTAAATAGCAAGTGGAAAATGAGCTCAAAATATAAAAGTACGTAAAACTAAATTAAAGATATATAGAAAAATGTCTAAAAACACGTTTTGTGAAGGAAAAAAATTTAAAAACGATAAATTGTTTGGTTTATTTTATTTTCAAATTTTTTACAATAAGTATTGTAACTAATAACGTAATGTATTGTGAAGTAAGTCTTAGAAGTGTAGTATATAAAGTATACTACAGTAGAAGTATATAAAAATATTGAATGTAATAAAGTAAGTGTCATAAATGTATATAAAAATATTGAATGTAATAAATGAAAAATAATGAATAGATATTAATAATACCTAAGATGAAAATTCCAATTAATATTAAATATGTACAATTATGGATTAAATAAATTGATGAGAGATATAAATCTGATTGTAAATGTAATGTAAAAAGTAGGATTAAATAAATTGATTAAAGATGGAATTCTGATTGTAAATGTAATGTAAATGTAATGTAATATATAAAAATTAAAAAATATTTTGTATATAAAATTTATATACCTACTGGCGGATCAATGGATCCTCGTTTTCCATCAATATTTCAGTGCAAATGTTATTTTGCAGTATCTGCAAGCAGATCAAAATGTTAAGAATTATAATTATGTGAAGAAAATGAATGGTTTTATCAGTGGTGGCATTACAATTAAGTTTTAAAAATTATATTTATATAAAATTTATATTTATTTTTTACTGAATTCAGTACAAATATAAATGAAACCTTACATCAATGAAATCTTACAAAGAAAGAACAATAATTTCAGAATCTGAATAGCAGTAAATAATTGAAGAAAATAAAAAAACTTATCTATAATGAACAAATTATATTACAGCTCAAGTTTTTTTGGTTCATTATGTCAAGCCATGCTATTGTGCTACCTGTTGCAACACTTTCATGCTATTCATGCTTGTTTTATTGCACTCCATGCGAAAGACAAATAATAAATATAAGTTATCTCAAATATATGAAAATGCTTATATTATCCTAAGGTGGCCTTTCAGACAATAATCTTTAATAGACTAGCATAAAGTTTAAAACAATACTCGTTTTGACTAGTCAATGTTAGTACAAAGAAAGGAAGACTAGCTTCTGCTATAATACTACTAAAACCAGCTATCACTGACGTTCCCAGATAATACGTCGAGTTAAGTGATGACGAACTTTTGTCCCAACAGCAGTTTGAGATGCTATCTTTGTCGCAGCATAGAGTCTTAAATTAAAGTATACTTTGCACACTTGCTTTGAAAGGAAATAAATGTGATTTGTATCATTAGCTGCATCATCAAACATATGTTCGTTTAACTGTGGAAATAATGTACAAGGAGGTTGTACAAGATCATGCAAAACCTTTGAGCAAACGAGAGCGGGAAAATTAGGTTCGACAGGAACCATACCGTTAAGTTTATCTAGGGAATGCTTCAATAACTTTTCCGTTGTTTCACAAATCCGAAGAACAGATTCACTAGGAAAAAATAAACCTCTGTTAGTTTTAGCCTCTATAAGACAGTTCTGTTCGAATTGTGCCAAATGTTGATCATCTTGAAGCAGAGCATTTCTGCATGTTTCACATCGGAAAATAGATTTATTTATTAATTTTCTCACAATCCAACCGGCAATGAAACCTACACATGCTTTTGAGAAAGTTGAGAGCTCAGGCAAAGTGATCATAGAGTCATCAAATTCTTTTAAAAAATGTTCCTCTGTTTCATTCTCTTCGTTATCATTCTCTAAATCATATTTTTTTTCTACTCTGATATTAGCAATTTTGTCGAAAACGGTTGGGTCATACAAATCAATTTTTTTTTACGCGTAGAAGTTACTGTTAAAATACTCGTGAAATCCATTGCTTCTACATTTCCATTGACGGCCTGAACCTGATGATGAATTAAAAGTCTTTTGTAAACTGACATGAATTGGTTGGCGCTCGGATTTGGGCACCGCGACTTCTAATAGCACAAAAAAACAATTCTAGATGATCCTGACTGAATTTGTAAGTTAATAAATATTTCAGCTGAGAAGTTTCAGGTTTGACGTAAGTGTCAAAAATTGTTATCATGGATAATATCGCTGTAATAAACCCTGTGAAACTAACATACCTTTTCGTACGGATTATTGGAGTACCGGCAACGTCCGTGATGCCTTGCATATATTCAACGTTTGATAAAATTGACGGTCGCCAAAATTCCTCATTACATTTTTTCAAAGGAGTTTTAAATCCCTTAGCAAAGGGATTACGTGAATTTAAAAAGTCAAAGATTCTATTAATGCATCTAATAAACCTCACAGTTGCCTCAGATCCTCTGAATTCCTTTAAATGTAGGTATTTATCACAAAATTCAATTAAGGTAGTTCGATGATGAACGACTTTTGCCAAAAGTGATAGGTTTTATTTTTTATATCGAAAGAAGGAACTCTCCTGAATCGATTAAGCCCAGAAAAAAGATAATTCACCGTCCCGTTCTCAAGATATTTAATTTCAAAATTAGGTGATTTTAACATTGGTTTAATAGGAAAAGAGGTATTTTCCTATAAATAACACGAGTTTGCGAAAAATCTTTTGCCAAAAATGTCCGAACAATATATATCAATGGAAAGAGGACACTGTGAGGAAGCCTATGGTTGAAGTTGAACACGATCCACCGTATAGTTTTTTTTAATGAATAATTAAAGTTTGTCTTCCGGTGCTCAAGCGCTGACTTTCACAACTCGACGTGGCAACGCCGCACGCTGGGATCGTCGGCGTAAGGTTAGGTGTGAGTGAGCGCAAAGACAAACAAGTGTACCAACCGCACAAACTGTGCGGCGTTGCCAAGTCGCTGCCCTCATCTCGTGCATGAGGAAAATTGTTTATGTAAAAAATTACATGCACCTTGTGGCAAAATTACTGTACTTCAGTAAATCGCCATAATAACGCTATAATTCAATCGAAATAATCTCCGAAGTAGAGCACTCAAGAGTTGGCACAAGTTGAAAACTAGTCAAGCGACGCGTTAACACACACTTCATTTTAATCTATTTCAGGCAAAATATTATTCTACAACGTAAAAATGACTTACTAATGGTCTTTTTACGTCGTTACGAAGCTTTGCGATGCATTATCCTATTTTTTTATAATCTGTCACGACTTTTTCACTCCCGGAGCGGTCCGGGACGTGTGCCGGATCAAAAGGGGAAAGGAGAGCGGGATGATAGGCCTCTCTGGTGATTCTCTCGCACCTCCGACACTTCACGAAGCGATTCTCTTGTTGGGCGCCAGACGCGTAAATTCGCGTCCGCGAAATCGCGGGAAACCAAAAACGAGACGCAAAACGAATAAGTCGGTGTGCGAGGGAATGGCTAGCTCGACCTAATAGCAGGGCGGGGTTGATGAAGGGCAGCGCAGTATTCGGCGGGGTGACGCCTAATTAATAACGAATGTCGTAACTCAAGCCATTAACAAATAAAGAATAACATTTATTCTGTAATGATCCCCGGATGAACAGTAAATGCCAATGGGGCTTTCAAAACAAAAGCAAATAGCAGGTGGTAGATAACGCGGGCGTCAAATTTCGAATACAAAATATGATAACGCGGACGCCAGAAATAAACGGAAAATTACGTTAACTCAGTATACGCGCGGAAGGCGCAGCAAGAGAACGTGTGAGGAAAACTAAACTTACCAAATCATCGAGATCATATAATTTCACAGCTAACAATAGTAGAAAAGCTCGCGGGCAAATAACATAGAATATCGGTACAAATTACGACTGACTACGACATAACTGAAATAAACGCGAAATAATAGCGCGCAATACCGCGAAATTATAATGCGCCACGCTTGGAGCGCGTGAACGCAAGTTTCCAAACCCGTGCCGGGATTCTGTCGCCAAATAATCTTAACCTAACGCAAATCATAATCTTAATCTACCGCAAGTAATAATCTTAAACTAACGCAAAGAATAATCTTAAACTAACGCAACGAACGCGACGCGAGTAACGTCCCAACGCAAGAAGGAACGAACGCAACAAGTGATATCGCCAGGGATATCCTCACGCGAAGAATAAAGGCGCCGGGGCGCTCGACGAAACGCGAAATACTAAACTAACGCGAGAAAATATACGGAAGTACCGCGAGCAATATTATAACTAACGCGAAATGACCGATTTATCCTAACGCAAGAACTGAGATTACGCCAGTGATTCTGATCGAACGCAACACACGCGATCGTCAGCGATCGTCCAACGCGAAAAATGATGCGCCGAGACACTCGGCATAACGCGAAATACTCGAATTAACGCGAGAAAGATTACGGAATTACCGCGAGTAATAACGAGACGCAACCTTAGGTCGACGCGGATGGTATCTTAAGGCGAACCACATCCTACCGCGAATAATATCTCAACGCAGCCGATATCGCGAGGATAGTCTAAATGCCCGAACGCGAATCGTAAGTAACGCAATTAAACCAACGCGAATATCCCTCTGACGCCATTAATATCGCGTGCAGAATCTACGATTCGACCGGGCGCAATACTACGCATAACGAGACACGCGGTCGTGAACGTGAAGGGCGCGAGAAATGGCGTATTCGCGATATCGAACGTCGTCATCGACGCGCCTACCGCGATCTCCAGAGGTTCGTAGATTTCGATCGCGATCCCACGGCCACGAGACCATTCCGGTGCCCCTCGCTCTCGCTATCGATCGCTAAATACGCCTTGTCGGCGAATACGCTAATTATCGCGAATTTTCCCGAGCGAGAGCGCGACCCGGGGAGCGGTGTCGTGGCTTTACATAAAACGTTACCGAGGCAACCTCACCGTAGGCAGATTCTCTCCCGAGGGTCCTCGCCGTCGTCCCAAGGGTCGAAAGAGAGCAGCCGGACGTCGTACTCAGCTCCCAAAATGCGACTTAACGCGAAGAGAATATCGCGACTTGGCCTTTGACGTGCGTCGGTTATCGAGGACGATCCACGAATGCTCCCGAAATTTCGCTCGATGGCGGAATCGATAGCGCACCCCACCCCGGGCGTACGCGGCCCCGCGACGTTGGAGCGCGGACCAATGAGGGGTGAGCTCGCAGGCTCGCGGCGGATTCGTGCGTAGGGCCGTGAATTACGGCTTTCCGCAGGGCGCTAAACGGCCCTTCGCTCGCGCGGCAACTTTTCCGGGATTCTTCCCGGCGGCGGACGGGACGTGTCTGCCTCCGTGTTCCTTCCCGCACCGGTTCGGGAATGGTGGCCATCCATCCCGGAATCCGGTCAGCAGTGTGAGGAGGACAGATGGGCTGATTTTTGCCCCGGCGTCCCGGGGCCCTGCCATTATGGGTCCGCCCTCCGCTGTTTCACGCGCCGCGCGCGTGTTCCTGCGCTCCGTCGCTTTCGGCGGCCCGCGGGTCGCTTCGATCCGCTTTCCGTCGTCCGAGCTCTCGCCGTTATCCTTCTCGTCGACTCCGCGTCCGCTTCCTCTGTATCCTCTCAGGAACTCCAGTCTCAGCTCGGTGAGGCGCCACGCAATAATACAAAATAAAAGGGATCAGTATATCGTAACGCAATGACTAATATGCCCCTGGAGATCTCGCATCGATTCGTTGAACCGTCCTCGGGCGTGAAAAGGTCGCGAAACCCGCGCCTTGTGACGGCGGCGGGGCGCTGCAACGCTGCAGCGAAACTGCAACGTCACAAATCATATAAATGATTTGATAAAAAAATCATAAACATTGTTTTGACTTCGGCCCTTCATCATCGAACTACCTTAAATCTGCAACACTGTCACTAAGAGTTTGAACAGCCAAAGCGACTTTCATTTTCATCTTCCAATAATGGATATGTGCCATTCTCAATTTGTTCCCAGCTCTCAATCCTTCTTTTTTCTGTAATTGAGCTAGAGCCTTGATAAATCTCCATTTAATAGAGTTTCCTTCAGCATCTTTTAAAATTTGTAAATCTCCTAATGTATTTCTTGTAAGTTTAAGCATGTGACAAGCGTCAAAAATGACAAGAATTTTTTCTTGAGTGGACGGATGCGAAAAAAAAGGTTTCAAATCTAACAAATCGAAAGACGCACCAAGAGCGCGCATTGTTGCAAAGTGCTCTGGTGGAACATCTAATGTTAAGGAAACAACTTCGACTTCAATTTCATGAAGACGAATTAAAGCTTCTCTGATAAGCTTCGCTGATTTGGTTCCATTTCAGTACCGAAATCCACACATCCATAAGTTTTTCCATTAGAAAGTTTTTGCAATGATTTTTGAATAGATATTTCATCCAACATAAAAGCTACCAGAACTTTTTTGTTAGACTTTTTTGATACTGCAACTTTTTGTTTTAAAGCGTCAAAACTTTCGGAAGTAAAGCCAGGTGCACCATCGATTGTAAAATACCAAGAACGAAGGGTACTAGGGTGTGGCAAAGCCTTGCAAAATTTTTGCCTAACAAATCCGTACGCTTTGGGAGAATAGAAATGGAGAGTCATTGCAAACGACCTAAGAGCTGCTGGATACTTTTCTTTAGATATGCCTGGTTCTTTATTCTTAATATTCTTACGCTGGCACTTCCATTGTCTTTTCTTTGGTTTATTATTTTCTTTGTCATTTTCTTTAATTATTTTACTTTGATTATTATTAAATCTCTTTATAAACTGGGAAACGTCAGTACTAGCAATAGAATCCAAACACTGTAAACCTAATTCTGGAATAGCACGAGCTTGTCGTAATTTACTTACAATGCCTTTTAATGAAGTAATCTTTTTTTTTAAACGTGATTTGTGCTGTCTCAGAACGTGCGCCTGTTTCATCAAATCTTGTGTTTTCTTCTTTTGCTGAATATACTTTTTCCTCATCGTCTTTGGAGATGCTTCATATTGATGATCATGCTTCGTGTGAAGAATTCGTTTCCTAATACTCCGTGGTGTTTGTGGTGTCCTGCTGCGAACTGGACTGTTTACTTCTTCAACAGCTAAACTCGTAGAAAATGCTACATTTTCGTCGCAGTGTTCGACTGTCGACATTCCGAAAAATTTGTTATCAGACTTTAAAATACTAGATTTTCTGCATTAACTTCTTATATACACTTAAATCATTTATACCTGAGAAACAATCCATCACAGCTTCTCTCTCTGAATGCATTGATGTGCTAGTAAAAAGACTGCTACTTCTTTGAATTTTAGAAGGATGTTTGAGCGAGAATGGAGAGTTCGAATTGTATTTGAATAAAGGAGATGAAAGAACAGTACATAGAAATGTTTCGTAAATTTAATGTTATAATCATGAATAACTTTAGCAAATAGTTATTTAATAAATTGCGCAATAATAGCAGAAATGAACGTGTCATAAAGTATTAAACACAGTTAATAATCATAGTATAAAATACATCATTCATAAGATTCAATGAGTGGTAGTAATGGAACCCATAATCAGATAAATATAAACGCTCAATATAATCGCTGTAGGAATTCGATGATGATTTAAACTGAGTACAGTTCAAGTTTTGGTATGTGAATTTTCTTCTTAATATGAATATTGCTATCTTCAAATGGAAGAGAGATACTTCAAAGGTTATTGAAAACCTAAATACCTTACTCAATATAAACATAAAGACAATACAGAATATTAATTCGAAGAATCGTGTTATTAGATTAAATCACCATTGATTCAAGAGGCGGCATAAAACAAAGAAAATATATATATACGCACACAACAGCAGTATCAAATTACATCAGATTAGATAAACAGAGAAAACGCATGTATAAAACATATACCGTTCACATTACGCGAGATAGTCAATATCTTTGCTTTAATAACACTCTAATACGGATAATATTGTAAGAAGAAATGAACGCTAATTATAATAATACTTGTAATATGATGGAAAAACAACGCAGAGAATAATACGCGCGCGAGAATAATATCTAAAATAAACACAGATACAAATAATATTCGGAAGAAAATGCAAATGCTATTAATATTTAGAATGAACGCAAAAGCCAGTAATCTTCTACTAGCATAAAGAGGTTTGAACAGATTATTGCAAATCTCTGTAAAAGATATTCTTTAATCAGTTAAAATTAACAAGTAATTATTCTCAAAAACATATAAAAGCGTATGAATTTACTTGATAATGAATAATCCGCAGGCCTGGATTTAATCTCTTTTATAATCGTTAGCTCATTAAATTTCATCCTTTAAAATTATGCGCATGAAGTAGGAAAGAGAATAACTCGCGCACTAAAAGTGCCTCGTCGAGACGTCTCTGAGAATGCTGTAATCATGAGGATGATTACAGAACTACTCGTGTATGCATATACGGAAATACCGGTATTATCAAAGGTACCTTACCTCATGAATGTCTATTAGACCAACTGTTTCGAAGTACATATGAAAAGAATCAACAAATGATTCCTGATAGCCCTCTCATTTCTACGAGCCACGTTGCATATTTGCAAACGCGGCGGCCATCCACTTGGCGAATGCCGCTCTTTTGTACTTCTGGATATAGAACTAATAGTTCTTCCTCGAGTGAGTATTATACGAATTATTCTTTGAGAAAAGGGCGGATAACTAGCCTCAGGTTGATCGTCCTTCTCGTTCCTCTGAAAGGGCGGATGCCCGTGATGACGATTCTCGTAGTGATGGACCGATCTGCGTCTTTCTAGAATATTCTCGAATTGCGTATCTACGCCTTGCAACGTGCTCACTAGTCGAGCTTCAGACGAAGAATGACGACGTGCTCGTCGCCGGAAGGGCGTAGACTACGAAAGCGCCACGCAGTGACGCGCAGTCGCGGTATTAGAACTCATTCGCTCAACGTGCGCGGACCTGTTCGGACGTGTTTTGTCCGGAACGAAAATTTTTTAAGTATTGCGACTGATACTGTCTGCATTGATTCTCACTCAGTTTTTTAGTGATTTCCATTTAGACTTTGCCACGCTAACAGTCATTCAGACTTTTACGCAAACAGGGGTAAATGCTGGCCATATTGTCCTCGTACTAGAGGCAGGAGCCAATGCAAATATAAGAAGAAGAAGCGGTATTAGAACTGCCGCGCTGACATCGGCATCGCGATTATGACTATAGTGTGTTTACGGGAGTTCGATAAGGCAGAGTTCGTGATCATTGATTTTACCCTATGGAGCTCTGACCATTCTTACCCTTCATTCAAATAATTCGAATGCATGCCATATTTTAAACAAAGGAGATGTGGAAAATTTTGACGAAATACGCTTTGTACCTTGCTGCCGTGTTATTGATTGATCGTTACTATCATATACTATTACATCAGATGAATTGCTTATATTTCCTTGCATTTCTCCTGCAATGGATGTCCCTACAAATGTATATATTTTTTATATAATGTAGTCAGACTTTAAAATACTAAATTTTCTGCATTAACTTCTTATATATACACTTAAATCATTTATACCTGAGGAACAATCCATCACAGCTTCTCTCTCTGAATGCATTGATGTGCTAGTAAAAGGACTGCTACTTCTTTAAATTTTAGAAGGAGATGTGGAAAATTCTGACGAAATACGCTTTGTACCTTGCTGCCGTGTTATTGATTGATTATCATTAATATTATATACTACTACATCAGATGAATTGCTTATATTCTCTTGCAATTCTCCTGCAATAGAGGTCCCTACAAATGTATATATTTCTGTATATAAAGTGCATTTATTTATTTATTTATTTTATTAAAAAGTTATTTTAATGCACAGCAATATTAATAAAACTAAATAATTACAACTGAAACAATTTATAAATATAAATATCATACCTCCGCTATCTGCAGATAAAAACAAAGTTGGCACTGCATTTGCTTTAAGAACTAAACCACGACCTGATGATCGTAAACATTTTTCATCAAAATGGTAACTACACAGCAAACTTTTCTCATTTGGAATGAAATCTTGCAACTCCATTGTCCCTACCCATTTCTCCAGTAATTTGGGATTATTTAAGGGAAATCTATTTAAAAAGTATTTAAAAGTTCAAATACAAATATTTCGAGATAAACACTACAATTATACATTTTTCTTGTATTTAAAATAAGTGATCATTTGCATAAATAATTCATATTACTTGTGGAATGATCTTTTTTTATCCTGTCCTTTCACTGCATGACAGTAAGCACAAACTGATTTGTACTCCCCAAATATTATTGGAATACTTCCAATGCGTAGGCATTTCTTATTTGTACCTTCTTGAAAAGATTTTTCTTCAAAATGATCCGAACATAATCTTGAATGCTTTGTCGGTATAAAGTTTGATCCCAGACCCATCTGTTGCAACCATGATTGCAAAATTTCCTTATCTTTCAAAGGAAACCTTTACAAAAAATATTATTTTACAATATCAATTTTTGGAAAGAAATTAAATAAAATACAAAAAGGGAATGACAAAAAGGAAATAACCTATAAGACATAAACATGAGTATATGACTTGTATACTTACTTATGAAGTGTTCTACTTTCGGTCCCTTGTTTAGAGCCACAAAAAACACAGGATGACACCATTTTCAAAACGTATTTTTTGTAAACCACAACGATACAGACAATATTTAACTCACATCTCTCTTAACACAACCCGAAACAGCACTGAACTCCAACAGTAGTGTGACGTCACGCGAATTAAATTTTATTCCTTTTTTCAAAAACTCTTCGGAATCAACAAATTATAACTGTCTTGTCTCTGTCATATAACCTTTCGCTTTCATATTAACCTTAACTTCGCTACGATTCTATTCGAACTCTAAGACCACCTAAGGCGTTGCAGTCGCCCCCTACCATATGAATGATTCATACCTCGGCTGCACCGTAATGGCAGTAGGAATCAAAGGACGAAAAAGGATTTAGTTTCATCTCAATGAATAAGCATCAAACTGATAACGCGAGAAAAATACTCGGGTTACCAGTCGCGAACTATAGCCGCATGACCTAAGTGTCCTTTGACTCCTTCCAAAGCCTCCTCGGAACCTTCTGGAAGGAAAATAATTCTAACCAATAGAAGCCGGAGAAACCTCCCATAATTACCATCTCTATTCGTCCACTAGCGAATCAGAACATAACAAATTCGGCAGGCGTTCAAATGTACCATTATAAAAACCCCGTACTCAGCCGGAGCAATCAGCATTCAGCGCATTTTTTTTGCACAATTAAGTATCGAATCCTTGTCTATTAAAGTAACGTCAGTGGGCCTTCCGTACCAAAAGCTGTTCCGGCTGGTTGACGAGCTTAGGACCATCCGTTCTCGACGGTTGATTGACGGGTGCTCCTTCCGTAAGAATCAGCGTGACAATAGTAAGTTTAGTTCTAATAATCGAGCGAAGTAATAATTTTGTATTCCTTATCCTTATAATAAATTCAATGTTAAACTCTAGCTTCGCAATATTATAAATTACCCCCTGTTCCGTTCCTTATCCACTAATTGAAATAAACATTGCACATAAATCAAAGTCATGATAATTTATTCCTCAGAACCCCTACTATAAACAACTGCCGGTTCCCGGCTACTGAATAAAGATATAATAAAATCTCCTCAATTACCCCTGTTTGAGACATTATTGTATAATAAGATCCTTGCTTCCCTTTCCACGTACCGTTCCGACAACGACACCTCTCGCCAGTCCCGGGATATAGTCGGTGTATGCAGACTGTCCTGAAATAACAAAAGAGAGGCTCCTTTACACTACGCCGAGGTAGTAGTGTCGAAAGAGGGAAAACAGTGTTACAACGCGGTTAGCATCAATCCGAGTATTTGTCCAAAAGCCGTGACGTAACAGTAGACGCCGCCATATTAGCATATTTTACCTCATTAATCATGGCTGCCTGGTTTTCAACTCGTAACAAGGTTTTCCATAGCATACGCCATCCAGTGTTATATAGAGATCAGTGCCGCGCCTATCACCTCCGCATCCATTGCCGCCTCGACTCTCGCCTCAGCGCCATCTCGCCTCACCGCTCCCACGCGCCTCCGTACTCTGCAGTTTCGTGACCGCTTCTTACGCATGCTCGCTCGTCTCTCTTCTCCTTATTGTTTCCGGTCCCCTCCCTTGCTGTTCCTCCCTCTTCTCTCGCCTTCTCTCCTGACCCTGCCTCTCTCCGACTTAACCTCACTTTTCCACTTCTTTTCCGACCTGTCTTACTCCGATTCTTTCACGCCTCCGGATCCTCCTCCATGTGCTCGCCTTCCTCCGCCTTTTCTTTATACGTCTCTTCTCTTTCTCCTCATTCTTCGCTTCTTACTCCGTTATTCCATCCTTAATTCCTCCTTCTCTTCTCGGAGCGTCCACCCGCCTTCCTTACTCAACCGGAAGTCCCTTAATGCTATAAATACAAACGCCGGTATAACTTATATGCTAAGTATAAAACTAGACTTAAATGTAACGCTTGACTCGCGAAAGTGGATTGCACGTAACAATAAAACGAAATTAATGCTCAGTGTCCGACGTTTCGATCGGTAATATTGCTAATCTCGACAGAGTCCTTGTAAAGGAATCCTTAGCCGTTTTTACAGTAGCCGTTCGGCCAACTCCGTCCGCCCCTGTATGAACCTCCTGAATTCGACCTAGTAACCAATAAAGCGGAGGTAAATCTTGCTGCTTTACCAGCACGAGTTGACCGACCGTTAGCTAAGTGCCCTTTTCGATTCTCTATTTTAAACGCACTTGTAATTGATGGAGATATTCGGAACTTCACCGACGCCAGAAATGCTGTCTTAACTGTTCTACACGTTGCCATCGCACTAATCTATTTTCGCTTAAATCATTTAAATCATGGCAAGGGAGACTATTCTAGTAGTGCCGACTAAAAAGTGCCGACTAAAAACGCTAAATCATTTGAATCCGCGCTAAGTGCCGTGAGAGGTCGCGAGTTCAAGATCGCCTCTATTTTGCATAGTACAATGACCATTTCTTCAAAGGTCAAGTGAGCCCTTCCTACTATTCTGTTCATATGATACTTTGCGGATTTTACCGCTGCCTCTCACAAACCGCCGTAATGAGGTGCGTTAGGAGGTATAAAATTCCAAAAAGTTTGCTGATCGCGAAGAAATTGTTTCACATCGTCTTGAACTTGCTCCTTGTTTAGAAAATCAAAAAGCTCACGAAGTTGATTTTGCGCGCCGACGAATGTGGTCCCATTGTCAGAGTACATGCACGAAGGTTTACCTCTGCGCGATATGAAACGCTTAAGCGCGGCTATGAATGTATCGGACGTTAAATCGCTTACTAAGGGCCAATTTCACCAACCACGGTTAGGTTGTGACCGGACGGCACGAGTTCGGCCCGATTCTCGCGGCTATCTTCCTATCTAACGGTCGCCACTCGGTTTGACCTTAACAAGACGCTAATGTTGTTTCTTTGTTTCAGACTGATGTCCTCGCTGGATCACTGTTGTCGTTTCCCGTCTCCAGATCCTCGCCTATTCGCATACTGGATAAGGTACGTCTCGATAATTTATATTAATTATGTGCTAATACTCTTCTTCTGTTGCAGGCCCTGCCCAGGATGGATCGTCGCTGCTGCTAATCGTCTCCGGATCCTCGCTTTACATCGCATACCGGATCGCCGCTGGACAAACGAGGGATCATCGCCAAGGGACAAGGTAAGTAGAAGGTAAGTATCACTAATTATATAATTAATCTTGAGACTTTGTTTTAGAATTCACTATTCTTTAATTCCAGATCGTTATTTCAGCTCTACAGATCGTTTCACAATTCATAAAGGTGCTTCACAATGGAGTCGCCACACTTCGGTGTGAATCGCGCTTTATTTGCAATAATTTTCCGCAAACGCCGATTTTATTGATCCCAGTGGATTAAATATCACAAATGACGATGTTCGTACAATATCTCGTAGTCGCGAGACCCAATGTCCACGATGGTAATATACTCGATACGCACTAAGTCGCCACCGTTCTATTTCACTATCACGGATTGTTATTTCGATAATTAATTATCTCTCGCTATTGTTGAGCGAGTGTTTAACGCGCGATCACGCGGGAGTTCCCGATTGTTATGTATCTCCGATAACTGTCGTTGTGTTATACGCTCGCGATATCCGCTACTACACGAGACACGTCCGTTCGTTATGGCGATACTCGAGAGACTCCCTCGAGTCCCCTATCTCGCGCTGGCTCCCCACCATGCCGAGCCATCCCTACTCTCGGGTTGTTTTCGTCGTTCGCCGTGACGTCACAACTTTCCTCTTTTGGTTTTTCGGTGTTTTCGCACGCGCTCCCATAACGTCGCGCGTGATTATCACGCTTGTCCCCCGTGCCCCCCTTTCGGACGCTCCCGGGTGGAAATTTCCACGCGCAGTACCATGTGGAAGTGCCCCTCCCTCGGTACCGCTGCACCAGGTTTTCACCTTCTTTATTTACGCGGTGCCATTGACGCCGACTCGTGCGCACCGCCTCGGAGACGTCCCCGATGATGATTCCGGGTCGATTCCCCGTAGAGGATGTCCAGGTCTACTTTGGGTCGTCGGCCGTTGACGCCGACCCGTGCGCACCACTTTTGAGGTGTCCCTGATGATGTTTCCGGACCGACTCCCTGAAGAAAACGTCCGTGTGCACTTTTGGGTGTCGGCCGTTGACGCCGACCTGTGCGCACCTCCTTGGAGATGCTCCCGAACAGATTTCCGGGTCGACTTCCTGGAGAAGTCGCCCGAGTGCGTTTCTGGTCGTCGGCCGTTGACGCCGACCTACGCGCACCTCTTTTGAGATGTCCCGGAACAGGTTTCCGGACCGACTTTCTGGAGAAGTCGTCCGGGCGCCCTTTTGGTGGTCGGGCGTTGACGCCGACCCTATAGGCGGGTGTCCCAGGTCCTTGAGAGACGAATTCGGGACTTTGTTCCTGGAGAAGTCCCCTTTTGGAGCTGATGCTCTGCCGACGACGCCGACCCTGTAGTCGCGCGTACCAGGTCCGGCTGATGCTCCTCCGAACCCTTTTTCCTGGAGATTGTCGTGGTCTACCTACTAGTTGCGCGAATTGTCACGCTGACCTTCGCGCGTCAAACCAAAATGTTCCAAACCAACGGACCGTCAAAAAATAAACAGAAAATAACTCGTCTGGTCAGCGACTCGTGATATACAACTTAACCTACCTTATGCCTTTTCGGCTAACCGCGCTCGGTGAATTTATCGCCATATGGGCGCGCAGGGCTTACATACTAACTTATTCTAATCTCGGATTCTCATTGCCGAGAATGTCATACAATCGAGCCAAATAAAATATACTCGGGAAAGAGAACAAATGAAAAAAACTGAGAAAATTCTCTCCAAGGCGACTACTGGAATCCGCCGTGGCTCGCGATCCGCCATGCGCCTCCTCGCCTTACTCCGTCTCCTCGTCGCCGCTCGACGGACTTAGGAAGTCATCGGACGGCTGGTCGACTTCCCCCAGAGGCGTTGTTACCCATACTATGGGCGGTTGTATGGGTATTGTAGGACTACCTGTGGGCAACTCGTCACCGTCGGTCGCGGCCGAGCCGGCTGACGATATCACGGGCACGTCCCGCGGTCGGTCATCTCCCCGTCGCGGAGGCGCGTCCGCGTCGCTCGCCGTGCTAGGCGGCTCCACCATTCTTTCGATCACTACCCGCGGTGACCCTCGCTGGCGCACGATCGCCCTTGGGGAGAGCGGTCGCAAGGTTAACCGACGGTTAAAGTTAGCAGGGTGGCCAACAGACATTGATATTCTCTCGTAACCTCTTGTGTATTGTCAATTTTACGGAGCTTTGTTTAATCTGAAATTTCATCAGTGAGTGAGAATACAAAATAAATGATATTATAAATTACATATTTTTTGACGAATTTGCTGGTTACAATTTACAAAAACGTCAAAGAGCACGTGAAATCAAACCACGTATAAATTATTTAGAATTGTTTGACGATGTAGATTTCAGTACAAGGTTTAGAATATCAAAAAATCATTTTATGATATTATTGGAAAAAATAGAAGATGAATACGACAAAAAACTGATTGGTATGTACGAATATATATATATATATATATATATATATATATATATATATATATATATATGTTTTTGGTATATTTCAAGGACATTTAAAAAGACCTATATACATGCATATATTTAGAAGCAGTAAATATTGATTAATCAATATAGCTACTTTTAGCAATCATCTATATCGTTTTTCTCAAAGCTATAAATGATTTAACATGTACGGTCGATTTCAAGGACATATAAATATTAATAGGCAATGGGTTGATATGAGGACATATACACATTTTACGTATGGACTATTATGGGGACACGGATATATAAAATTGAAACTTTATATATTTTAATCCACTTTGAACTCAGTAATATTACCTTATAGCTATAATTGATAACTATACCACATTTTGCATAATATCAACAATTTTATATACATGGATATTTTTGAGGACTTTTAAAATAAATACACAGAGACAAGATTACCTTAACACATAAATTCATGCGCATATTCGGAGTGTGTACTCGTATGTGCATTTGCCTGTATCATTGTTGGTTATTCGAGAAATAGCAATTCAAACAGCTGTTTCAAAATAGCTAGAGGCTGACTGACATTTTATAGTTTGATATATCAACATTTTATTTATGTGAAAACATCAGATTTAAAAGTAACATAGATAATAGATTTATATACTAGGTATAGAGCACATAAAATATTAGTTGCATTAAAGGTCAATCCAGACAAACTTGCATATAGGTGTATAAGCATATGCATAAAAAAACGGATTAATTTATTTCCTTATGCATATGTATATGGATTAATCAATTTTCTTATGCTTATGTTTATGCGCTATGCAAGTTTGTCTAGATATACGATATACCTTTAGACAGTGTGCCGTTTCGTGATAATACCGACATAACCAATAATTATGGTACATATACGAATATGCATACACAAGCACGCACTCCAAATATGTCCCGATACGCGCGAAAAATTTATGTGTTAAGACAATATTTTGTCTTTATGTGTACTTTAAAAGTCCTCAAAAATATCCATGCATATAAAATTATTAATATTATGCATAATACAGTGTAGTTAGCAATTATAGCTATAAAGTTATGTTGCTGGATTTAAATTGTATTGAAATATATAAGAATTTCAATTTTATACATCCATGTCCCCATAATAGTCCATATGTAAAATGTATGTCCTCATATATTAACCAATAACCTGTTAATGTCTATATGTTCTTAAAATAGACCATACATGTTTAATCATTTATAGTTTTGAGAAAAACGATATAGATGATAGCTAAAGATAGCAACATTGATTAAACAATATTTACTGCTTTTAAATTATGCTCCGATATGTGCATGATTCTGAACCAGTGGCGAACACTGCAAACTATTCTATTTTACTCATGTACATTTTTCTCAATCTTTAAACTTTCTCACCTTACTGCAAATAATGTTTCTTAACGTCTAATATTGAAATCTACATTCTATACAATGTATCAAGCATATCTTTTTTGAGAAATATTCAGGTTCTTACAATGAGAATAGTAAAATCGAATGGTGTATGTATATGTACAGTAGTGCATTAATTTAATGGGTCATAAGCCTAGTTTACACCGATCTCTTGATACGCGTATCAAATAGTATATTTGATCAGCCAATAATGGCCAATCAAACTAATTTACTAGTTATTTACTATTTAATACATGTATCAAGTGATTGGTGTAACTAATAGGCCATAGTAACCTGACTTATTGGCTGCTGGATCTTTAATAATCAACATATGCGCAGTTATCAAAATATTAAAATATATATTGAGAAGAATAAAAATTAAAATGAGATGAATCAATTAGTATAAAGAAAACACATGCTGTTGCGTCTGCAGCATGATGTAAAAATATAATGCGCTTATACTCGAAACAAATTTCTTACAGTTCTGCACAGATGCCAGATACGGCAATATTTAAGTGTTTAGATCAAAAGTTATACTAATTGTAAGTGACTGTAACATATTTGTCTTTTGATCTCTGAGTCCTTAAAAAAAACAGAAATTCGACAGATCATTTGAACATATAACATCACACTCAATAAAGACTTATAAAAACGTTTCCCGAAAAAATTAATTCAAATTGTCGGCAATGGCGGTATCTTACATCATTTCTCATTGGCCGTTAGAAATGTTGCATACGCATGAACACATCTTGTATAATTTACACCATGATGTATGGTTTATAGCGAAAAACACAGACTTTTGCATAACACATAATGCATAACCATAAGAAAATTGAAGGCCATCGCACACAAAATTGCGTAGCTTAGCATAAGCGTAACATATGACCGCTAAACCAATGAGCATCCAACATAAAGTCGCCATATTGATTTACGTAAGATGCTCATTGGTCAGCGGTCTTATGCTATGCTTATGCAGCTTATGCAAGTTTGTGTGCGATGGCCTTGATTGGTCTATTTCCTTATGCACATGTATATGGACCAATCAATTTTCTTATGGTTACGCATTATGTGTAAAGGCCAGTTTACACACGCAATGATTAGTGGCGCTAACTGACTGGCATTCATATTGGCGCCAGAAACCGACTAGCAAACTCACAAGTATTTACACAGTGATTGGCGTATAATATGGAAAATATTTAACATTTATTAAACACCACAGTAAATGACAGCAAGCATATAACCTCAAATTTTGAGGTTATATGCTTTGGCCAATAACCGCCTGTAAACGCCACATACTAGCGCCAGTTTATATCAAGTGTTTACACTTGCATTTTTATTGACGTTAATCGATTGGCGCCACTAATCATTGCGTGTAAACTGGCCTTTATGCAAAAGTCTGTGCTCCCCGCTTATGTATGTACAATCTGGCATCAAATTCAATCTATTCTGCAGAGTTTACATGTTTACAAAGCACATATGACAGTCGTAGTCGTGGACGTAAGTAACGCACAAGCTTTGGCGTATCCCGATTTGTCAGGTCGAGGTCTATGACCGTCATATATCGCTACGCCATGTTATGCCCGTATCACACTAGCGATTGGCGATTGCATCTACGTTTGCGTTTACGTCTGTTGACCAATCAGAAAGTAGCTGCTAGCGATTGCGATTCGCGATTTCCGTTCTGATTGGTCAAAAGACGTAGACGCAAACGCAGATGCAATCGCCAATCGCTAGTGTGATACGGGCATTATGTGCTTTGGCCCTTAGTGCCCGTCTACAATAGGTGTTTTAAGCCCTAAACCCTAAGAAATTGACCAATCACAGTCAATTATTCTCCTCAAATTCAACTGTGATTGAACAATTTCGTAAGGCTTAGGGCTTAAAACACCTATTGTAGATGGGCACTTACAGAATCGCACTACAGCATGATTACGCGCAACGCGCGATATTGGCTGCGTCAGCAGACACAACTGTTGAGTGTCGTTTTATCAATACGCTACGCTGATTTGCTCGGTCTAAAAGTAAGAGCCAATCACGTTCAATCGCTACTGAGCGGTTTGTTCTGCTGAACGCGCCATCAATAGGGGCCTTCCCAGAAGCACGACCGCTCACTGAACCGCTAAATAGCAATTGAATGTGATTGGTTCTTACCTTGAATCAAACAATGGAGCGTGCTGCGATGAGCGGAGGGCTGTACGTTCACTGGATATCGCGCGAAGCCATAACGGAAAGTGTGTGTGGCCAGCATTAGTGCATGTTTAGTATGCGTAATTGTTATATTTCTATAAGTGATAGAGTTGGTGTGTCAGTGATAGCGGTGTACAAATAGAATAGTTGTGCAAATTAATCTCTTTGATGAGTACTAAAATGTATTCATTAAGGAAACGTAATGTACGAAAAGGAAAGAGCAAAAGCTATTGATATCAGCCAGTAAGTATATAATCAGGATGTTTTGTTGTGTTTTGTATATACGTTTTATTTAAACATATTATTTGGTTAAATGTACAATAAGATCTTGTGTATTACAATAACATGGATTTCTAGTCATTGATCTTAACATAATATAACCTAGATTTTGTGTTT